>NC_090940.1:464024365-464325000 GCF_040938575.1 Ambystoma mexicanum | reverse complement strand
AGACATTTTAGCTTTTTTTTACCCTCATATTTCGTTTACAAACCAGTGTACTGTGCATTTTGCTCAGTTTCTGTGTTTGTTTTTCAAATCATTGGGTCTGTGGGGAAAAAAGTCCTTGTCGGATTAAAAAAATAACTTTTTTTGTTATGCTACAGTCTATTTGTTTGTTTCCTTTCAGTGTTCACTTGTTTTTGTGGTTAATGTTCTATCTGTTGGCTTGTTGCAGGTTTCTGAAGCAGTTAGATACCTGTTGGCGTATTATAACTGTCTATTATTTGTTACAATTTAGTGGTATTCATTTATCTGTTTGGTTGTTATAGAATCGTGGGCCAGTTAGATACATGTTGGCGTATTCTAACTGTTTATAGTTTTTTCATAGAATATTTGTTAATGCTGAAGTACAGATTAGTTATAAAATTTTGATTTTAAGAAGATTAAATAAGTGTTTGTAAGATTTGCTGGCAATCTCTGCTTTAGAGTAATGGTACTATCATTACATTCGAACCATCCACATTTCTTTTTAATATATGCTGTGTAGTGACCTGCATGGGTTGTGGCTCCTGCGTGGTAGATTATACCTATTGTTGTGAAGGTGTTCTTACCAAGTGATACTTGACCGTGTGAGAATCCAGTCAGCTTGCAGTTGTTTTTGGTACCATCTGCATTGTAACGTAGAAGCATTAGTATTATGCAGTTACTATGTGTTTGTATTAGTAAGGTGGAGCGATTATCTGAATTGCAGATAGTACATAATCTGCCATGGTTTGCATTTTGTACAAGTTGCTGAAATGGAATGGATTCACAATTAGGTATGGATACATACACAAAGCGCTCATTAGGGATTTGTTCCTGAATCACATTGTTGCAGAGAGTGCATGTATGTTTCCACATGTATAAAATATGGAAGATTTCATTTATAAGTATGTTTTTGTTTTCCAGTACTTGTAGAAAGTACATTAGAAATTCTTACAGATCTTCTTGTGAGTTTATAGTGAATTTCACCAATCCAGCACAGTAGTCCAGTTCTTGTCTTATTCCGTGAACACTATACGTGTTGTCAGGATTGTTTGTTGCGTTTCTATGAAGGACTAACATTTGCAGACACAATTGGTCTGTACTGTGTAAGTAAATGTTCTCAACAATTGGTGGCAATTGAAATAGAATATTCATTGCTATATTTGCGTTACAACTTACACCAGTTACATTTGAAAATTTGAATGGACCAGATCGGTCTGTGTCCAAGTCATTTTTTTGGAGTGTGTGTTGCTTCTTTGAAGAAGTACTTGAGTTACTTTGATTAATAGGTTCTTCTTTGGTTGTGGTAATTGATGAAGTATTAGCTTCTTTTACTCTCTTTGGAGGATTTGCAGTCAGATCATGTTGCATTTCAGTTTAAATTAGTTTTCTTTTACAACATTTTCCTTTTTGTGGAACAGGATATGCTTTCAGGTGGGGGGTGTATAGTGAACGTAGTCTATTGTATTCTAAAATGCAAGGAATATTAGCGTTTACTTTACTTTCATCAAAGTTGATTAGTCAAGTGTACGTAAGCGGGATAGTGCTACGTAGCTCATGCCTTCTTTAAAGACTGTGTTACCAATATCTATCAATGATTTGTCTAGGGTAAGCCCTTGGGATTTATGAATGGTGACTGCATATGCAAGAGTTAGAGAAAATTGTTCTCTGCGTACATACATGTCTTTGAAGAGAAGGAATCGAGCTGTTGAGCGCCCTATCCTTATTACTTCTGAAAGTTTGTTGAACAGAATATTGACAAACTGAATGTTGTTGTCATGTGGGTATGTTTGAAAGCCAACAACTGTATCCAGTGCTGCATTAACTAGTCCTTGCTCCACGTCAAGGTTACATTTAAGCATTACTCTACAGTTTAAGGATAATTTTAATATTTTCTCCAAACCAGCTGTATTTTAGTCTTGTTGTGGCTTGTTGACACATGGGTAGTGTCATACCATGTACGTCCAGTTTGTCTGTGGAGCAAATTTCAATTATTGGTTGCATTTCTTTTTTCAACATTGTTTCATTGAATTTGGAACAGCTTGCAAGAGTTGGCATTAAGGCCATACAATTGACATTTTTGTGCGCTAATTGTTCTATAACATCAGTAGCACATGAGTTATCGCCATAAAGTGCATGGATGTGCCGGGTTTTCAATATTGCATGTGCTTCTTGAGACAGTACACCAACTCTAATACTTTTTAAAATGTTGGCGCAGGTGAGGTCTGCAGATTGGCGCATGTTTTCTGTTAATTCTCTGTAGAAATGTTGCCAAAGGTTGACATTTCCTATGCTGCCAACAGCTTTACAGCAGATTTTGTGTCCTAAGGTTTTAAAAATAGGTTCACCTTTCACTGGTGTCAATTGAAGATCTCCGAAAACAATAATGTGTTTTCCTCCAAAGAGTTCTTCGTAGTTTGTTTTAAGTACTTCTTGAAATCTGAGGTGAATCAAAGCCAACATTAGGTTGGAGACCATGCTCACTTCATTTATTAGTAGCATTTTCATTTGTTTTAATACTCTGCATAGTTCCTTTGCAGCTTCTGTAGAAAGTTTGTAATAGTCTAATTTGTTTTGGTGTTCTACTGGAAGGAGTAGTAATCGGTGTAAAGTGATACTGCCTATGTTGTAGGCAGCTAAACCTGTGGGGGCATTTACAGCAGCTGACAATTTGTTGTTTGTCAATTGTTGAAGGAACTTGCTGATGATTTTGATTAAGAATGTTTTGCCTGAACCAGCTTCACCACTGACGTATAGCAGTATAGGTATGTAATTTTGGCAGGTACATTCTTTATTTTCGTGTTGTACACCACATGCAATTTCTTTTGTTACTTCTTTAAAAATGGTGCGCTGGTCTTCATTAAGTTTTCATTGTAGTACAGTTAAGTCTTCTGTATGTTCTTCATAGTGACACATGGTGTTTTCTACTTCTGTCATAGCTAATTCTGCCTCATTTGCTATTAGTGGCTGTCCCAGTGGTTCTTGGCTTCCTGTTATAGAAGGTTGACTACTGTCGGGAGTGTTTGGGCCTGGAGTTCTTCGTGTTGCTGTTCATTGTGCAACATTGTTTTGTACTGCGTGAAGTTCACATCGGTGATAGTGCTTTCATTTGCTTTGAAAGCGTCTTCATAGTAGTCATAGTTATCTGGTATCTCTTCTTCTTTTCTCCATGGTTTAAAAAGTTGTAGCAGGGACATATAATAGTTCTTTCTGTTGAGGAGTTTTCAATGACAATTTGATATGATTAATGAAGCTTCTTTTGGTAAGTTTCACTAAGCTGCCTTCACAATCTGTCACTCTATATCTACCTTTGTTTTCATCCGGTTTTATGTTATTTTTGTATGCAAAGTTTTGGGCTATGTGGTATAGACACATGGTTTCTGTTATGACCCGGTCTGGGTCATAGTGGTATAAACAGGATAAAGTTACAGATATGCTTAATGGTTGCTTTATTCAGGTTCTTCAGTTACAGGTACAAATCAGGTCTCATCAAGTCCATAAGGAGATAGGAGGAAATCATAAGGGAAACCCACTGGCTCCCACCACCCAGGCTATCAATATTCAACTACCTGGATTAGAACTCAATCATACACAAACACTCTAAGCTTACCTCATACATTCCACAAATGACATCACCACAAACATTCACAGGAGAAACCAAAGGAAGGAAAGCTAATCATAAAGGAACGCTAATCCTAACACCTCCTTCCCTTACAATCACCAACCCAAACGTGACCTGCAAACAGCATCACAAGGCCCTCGCCCTCAGGCACCTACAACACCCTCCTTCCCTACTGTCACAAACTCACCTGTTCACACACACTTTGCCGGTAGACAAGACATTTAAACAACCTGGCACAACTACACTGCCACCTCACTCTAAGTAGCCGGGAAGGTAAACAGCTGGACAAACAGGCTTAATTAATAATCCGGCAACGGCACTCCACCAACAAAACAACAAAACTTCTGTCCTCCAAATAATTCACACATCACCTTCCACCCGCCACCACCACCAACGGTTAACCAGCGTGCCACGTTGGAGCACAAACCTGCCCCTCTGGGCTTCTAACCAGCACTCCATAAAAAACCTGGCGAAAGCACGACACCTCCTGTCCACCACTGCCACTGGTAGACCTCAGGGCTGCCACACCTGAGCACAAACAGCCACCTATATGGGTTGGCACTAAGTCCGTTGCACACATACAAGGAACATGTCTAACCTACTACACCAGACCATAATCTCATGGCAACTAAAGAGACAGGCGCCTACAATCAACCAAAACACACTCACCTGACTCATCCTCAAACACTCAACATTCATAGCAACACTCACAACAGAGGCAACCGGTGGGGCACCAGTCAACCATACCACTAGACTACCTCAAAGTGTTGGCCAGACACCAGAGCCCTCATAGCTTCTAAAATAACCCACCAGGTAACCCCACCATTGAGATGTTCTGTTGCCATGCTCCCAAGACCATCCCAGAACCTAATCTAGGATGACCTCAGAAACTACATTTCAAGTAAATAATCAATAATAATAACCACACACCATACAGACTCATCTGAGCTGCACAAATCACTACCATGACTCCTCTGAGCCACACAAATCACTACCATGACTCCTCTGAGACACACAAATGACTACCATGACTCCTCTGAGCCATACAAATCACTACCATGACTCCTCTGAGCCGCACATATCACTACCATGACTTCTCTGAGCCGCACAAATGACTATCATGACTCCTATGAGCCGCACAAATCACTACCATGACTCCTCTGAGCCACACAAATCACTATCCTGACTCCTCTGAGCCGCACAAATCGCTACCATGACTCCTCTGAGCCATTTGACTAGATTACCACTAGTCAGACCCATAATGTCTCCACAGAGTCTTTTGACTAACTACAAGAAGTCAGTGCACACACACACGTCACACTTGTTACATGCACCCCATGCAACCTCAACAGTCATGCAACATAGCCACTCAACACTTAAGAAGAGACATGTTGGTTATTAAGAGGTGAAAATAGTGGACTGTGGACAGGGCCCTACCCACAATCCAAATCAAAAAACCACATGCTTAAAATGCACACAGCAAGATAACATTTCAGTTAACTGTAATTCAAAAACCTAAAAGTCCATGTTGCCATTTCCAGGATGCAACCCTAACACCTGCAAATCCTCAAGTTTGTTAAGAAACTAACATGACAGAAAACATAGTAACATATGTCCCACACAACATAAGAATCTCACTCATCCAGTAAGCACCACTCATGCATGATAATCAGTAAAAGCAACATTGTATAAACATTTCTTGTCGCCTGCTAAAAGTCTTTGTTGCATGTTTGCAATGCAACCTTCCTGCAATTCCTCAATTAGTTTAAACTCAGTAGCACAAATGCCAAACTCTAAACATACAATACCATCCATGGAATACCACAATCAATTCATTACCACTCATCCACAATTTGCAGAGAAATGACCTTTCCATTGATTTAGATTTCAAAAATGAAAAACGCTTCATATCATAACAAGATAACATTGCCTTTCAAAAGTATGTCGTATTACTTTGACTCTGCACAGAGTGGTGGCACTACCATGGTAAGCCGTACAATGAAGCCCAAAAGCATCATGCAAAATGAAGACAGCACTTTAATTCCAAGCGCACCATAGTGTAGTCTAACGGCAACCTGTGCACTAACATTGCATTTATTTCTCTGACCCAGCGCTGCAATACTTTCTTTTTCCGTTGCCATTACCTTCCACAGCACTATGGGAAAATGTAACATGTCACGCATACCACACCCATAGTGCTGCCTTCCCATTACCATGTTCAGACACGGGTCAAACCGCATGATGAAACAGCACGGTGGAACTGCCTCGCATGTTCCGTGTGCCATTGAGACTTTTTTCCTCTTCTTCTGGACGGCATTCTTCTTACAAAGTTAAAACACGGCTGACACGATGTAAACAATTAATGTTCTGGGTCTGGCCCCTCTGTGTATGTCAACACGACCACCACGCTAATATGTCCCTTCCTCTTACCATGAAATGCATCACAGTTAACATTCTACTCCTCCGCCAACTCCCTCAGAGGTGAAGTGACGTCACTACTCACATGGAAAACTCGGGGCTGACTGGAGCTCTGCCAAGCAACCGTCAATGCAGCTGAATGTCTCTGCAGCCTACCAACAAACCATTTGGAGCTGCCGTACACACACTCATAGCACACCAGGAAGCCTTATTAATTTCAGAACTTGTAGTTGACATGGCAATCATGTTTTCCTGTCTTGTAGTTCTGTGAAGGGTGTATGCCAGTCAGTTTTTTGTAATTTTGTTTACTATTGGCAGTTCTTGTTCACCTGCCAGGACATCTCCAAGGACACATTCCTCACACACGGGGCTGTACTTCTGAAGTCTCTCCTATGGCCCTGGGGGCCATCTTGTCCTTTAATATTATTTTAAGGGCAGCCTCCTATAATCCACCCTGGATTCGTAGCGGAGCAACCGCTTTGTTGCCTCCTGGCACACCAGCAGTACTTCCTCTTTCAATTCTCCTTGGGTGCCTAATAGGACAAAAGCTTGCCCCGAGGGCTGCTACTTGGGCACATGCTAACTCAGCGTCCGCCCCAAGTGCTTCTCCTTGCTCTTCCCAGGTGCACCAACACTTCCTCAGCCCTGGGTGGTGGGACTCTTCTATAACCATGGGGGCCAGTGGGTTCCCTCTCCTACTCCAGCCTCTCACGTGAATTTCCTCCCGCTCTGCACCCCCCGCAGCAGTAGCTACTTTCTTCTTGATATGGACCACTGCTACACACACACAGGTACCTGTTGCCTTCAGGGTTTCAGGGTCCATCCAACCGGTCCTCTTGAAGACCAGACCGTGTCCCCAATTGTTATGACCCGGTCTGGGTCATAGTGGTTTAAACAGGATACAGTTACAGATATGCTTAATGGTTGCTTTATTCAGGTTCATGAGTTACAGGTACAAATCAGGTCTCATCAAGTCCATAAGGAGATAGGAGGAAATCATAAGGGAAACCCACTGGCTCCCACCAACCAGGCTATCAATATTCAACTACCTGGATTAGAACTCAATCATACATAAACACTCTAAGCTTACCTCATACATTCCACAAATTACATCACCACAAACATTCACAGGAGAAACCAAAGGAAGGAAAGGTAATCATAAAGGAAGGCTAATCCTAACAGTTTCCAAAGTGGTAGTCCTGTTCGGGGAGTATGTGTCTAGTAAATTGTTTTTCAAAATGTCTTGGCTGTTGGGATCATTTTTGGCTATTGTTTCCGTGTCCTCATATGATTTGAGAACTCTTTTTCTAGATTTAGCAGGCCCAAGACTTAGCCATACTATATTTTCAGATTTTCCATACAAGGCAGTACCGGTTAAACGGTCTGTAGCTTCATAACAGCCACATTCTCTATGAGAGAGCATTTTTATACCTAAGCTGTACAATTTCCTTGACAGTGTTTTGTCAGATGATATGTCATCCCAGAGGTCTTGAAGCTCTGTTTTTTCTGGTTTGGTTAAGTAGGCTGTGACATATCGTGCAACTGCAGAGGAATTGTCTGCAATGTACTGCACATCTATGTTTGCATTCGATAGGAGGGCAATGATTGCATTGTAATCATTGATATATTTTGATTCATCTGTTCTTTTTATGTAATATGTGTTCTTAGGTGATTTACCTTTGACACTATGTCTAACTGAAGACATTAAGTTGTTTACTTGACCTGTTGTTGTAACTGGTCTAGGGAAACCAAAGCAGCAGTTGGTGTAGTATTTTCCTTTGTTTTTATATTTGCGATGACAATATTTCCCACATTTGTGTCTTTGAAATTGTAAAATTTGTGCATGAAAATCACTATGTGTTGTTTGTGAAGGAATTTCACAAGTGACATATTTTTGGATAAACTGCAAAACAGTGGCATCACTGTCCTGACCAAATTTAGGAGCATCTTTAATTCATAAAAGCATGTGGATGTGTGGTGCACCTCTGGCTTGGTATTTTTTTCTACGAAAGAAGTGTTGCACTTCTCTGAGGGGAGGAACAGTTTTATTACAAATAAAGTGTAGCATAGCAATGAAGCGATGGTGGACATATCTTGATACATTTACAGGATCTAGAGAGCAGAGTTCTCCAGGTGTTTTTATATCTATGTTTGTTTTGTTTTTGTTTGCTATGCATAGGAAATCGTGTAAATCTTCCCATGCATATTCTGCACAACTTAATGTAACAAACCAATTGGGCTAAGGTTACTTATCATACAGCGTACATGTCCGTGACGTCAGAACCAGTATTCTTTTGTGCCACGCATGTTTGCTAAAAGATTTGTAATACCTGACTGTAAAACCTCATCTTTTTCTTGCACTTTTTGTAGTAATTGCGTAGCTGACACATTTTGAAAATGGGTACCTGATTTTAATGTGTGTGCAACTCTGTAGCATAGAGTTGCTAGTTCACTTTCAAAGAGAAGGTGAAATATGTATTGCACGTTTTGTCTGAATCTGCGGTCGTCAGAATACATTCGTAAAGAGCAATATTCTGATGCTGTTATTTGTGTGGGTCTATCATCGTACCTTCCTCCTTTTTCAGTAGGCAAGAGTAGAGGAAAGGCATATGTTTCAATAGTTTTTTTCCCATATGCTGATTGGAGATCCTTTGACTTGTCGCATTTGGTACATTTCCAGTGCATCATCTGTTAGGCAGAAACCTGTGCAGTTCCCTTAGGGAACACTGCAAAAGATTTAAGACTACAGGTGTTGGCAGTAAACCCACTTGGTAGCAGTCCGCACCACCCAGATTTACCTGGTAGCTGTGGCTGAGCAGTCAGACTTCCCTCAAGAAGAGTTAGGCAGTATGCAAAGTATACACAATAGGCACTCAGATACAACAATACAAGCAAACACTGACCAGAGCTTTGGTATCAAAGTATATAATTATTTATTTAAAAACACACTGTTGAAAACACTGCAGCACTATTATTGTAAAATATTCTAAACACAGTTACTATTATAATATATACACCCCTTTTTCCTTATCAGATAAATCACTGTAAAACACCACTTATTTTCATACAGAGGTGAGCGCTTAACTAGATTGCACTCCAATAAGTTTGTGAGAAAGGGAGGGAAAACGACAGAATATGGAAAGGTACACCACTCTAAGGTTCAGGAACACTGTTAGCAAGGCAGAAGACAAAAGTCACTGGCGAGCCAAAGTCCAAAGGCTGGGCCCACCCTTAGAGAGAGCCGAGCACAAATGCGCCCAAGATCACACAGTTACACTAAGCTTAGAAAGTCTTGCAGAGGGTTCAAAAAGAGTTTAGAGAGGCTTAGGAAAGTTTAGCCAGGGTGTTCCATGCTAACCCAGATTCGAAAGCCGGGGGCTAAATCTACCACGTACAGTCGGTAGCAAGGGAAGCCAGGCGGGACACGGTACCTTAAGTGGGAAGGATCCACTAGCACCCACTACCAGTTGTTCCTGGTAGTGGGTGCAAGTTGCGTCATCGTCCAGGGGAAGAGAAGATCTCGACTTGGAGGAAAGATGAAGGTCGTTGCACTACCAGGGAAGAAACCAGCCGCTGAGTTTTCCGGTTAAAGGTGGTACCTTTGTTTCGTGGTCATGTAAAATGTGGTATCCAGGTTGCCCGGGTGCTTGGCACAGGCAAGGCGGCCACGAGGTACATCGGGAAGGTGAAAAGATGGTGAAACAGGTTATCCCCACCAGTCAAAGGAAGAAGACTCTCCGGTGGGAGATCTCCTCTGTTGTTGGGAAAAGTGGTGAGGCAGTCCAGCAGGGCTCCACCGGTGGTGGTTTCGTGGCAGGTCAGCTCGGCTTCTCCCTCGTCAGATTCTTAGGTCCTGTGGCGACTTCTGAAGTTCCAGTCCCCAAAGCCTAGCTTTTATGCAGCAAACCCCCATTCACTCAGCCTAGCTGTCACTCAAACATGCTAAGTGGTGAGCTGGCCGGCTCACCACTTGGGCCAATCAGGATGGAGTGCGACTTGAGTTGCCTAGGCAACTCAGTCCAGGGTGCCTAAATTCCCCTCCACCTCTCCTAAGTACCCCAGACAGAGTGGCACCACTTTGGAGGGCTTCTGTGGAGAAGCCCGCCAAAAAGTGGAACAAAGGGCTCGACTTGGGTTGGAGTCACAGAAGAGAACACAAACGCCATTTTAGAATCAAGTTTTGGCAAAAAGTACCAACCGGAGAATTAATATTAATTAAATAAACCGGCGGTATGTTCGAGGCTACCATAAATAATTAAATAAAGATAGTAGCCTAAAACAATGGGAAATCCCCTAGGAAAATATTCGCGGTTAAACATAAAAAGTAGTATCCATTGCCACCAGCCAAAACCCGATCAGAGGGGACGGAGACGTGCCCTCTCGACGAACAGACCCTGGGGCAATAGAATTGCCCCAGCCAGTACGTCCACAATATGATGGTTTGTACTGTTTCTGTTCAGAATTTAAGACTAGTAAAGTCAATGGTGACTTTACATGCCCTGGGAGACAGTAGTCAGTCCCAGGGTATGGAGTCTATACTGGGGGTCAATATGACACCCCTGTGTTACTTTACCGAGGGTGCTGTGTAACACACATCACAATAACTCATGAAGACCTATGGAGTAAAAGACCCCATAGCCCATTAAACACATCTAGATTCAAAGAAACACACTCAAATCATGCCCAAGAGTGAGGGTAAAAGAGTCTCACTCTTGGCAGGAGAAAAAAATAAACCCCAAAAATCCAGCAAAGCTGCTGGGGTACTCACTAGGTTAGGAAATTCAGCCTAAACAGAGAATTCTCCCTAACACTCGCCCCCCCCCAGACTAAGGGAAAGGAGGATTTAATCCACTCCTGGATGAACCTCATACCTCTAGTCGATGACATACATCCTAGAGAGTCCATCAGCATTTTTATGGTGACACCCTGACCTGTGCTCAATGGTGAAATCAAACCCTTGCAGGCAGATTGACCATCTCAATAGTTTTGGATTTTCCCCCTTCATTTGCATTAACCATCTCAAGGGTTGGTGGTCAGTCTGAATGACAAAAGTAGAACCATACAAGTATGGCCTAAACTTCTTCAGTGCCCACACAATAGCAAAGCATTCTCTTTCTATTGTTGCTCACCTTGTCTCAGGATCCTTCAGCTTACGGCTGATGAAGCAAATGGGGTGCTCCCTACCCTTCTCATCCAGTTGGCTTACAACTGCACCTATACCTACATTGGAAGCATCAGTTTGTACAATGAATTGGTGGTAGTCAGGAGCTCTCAATACTGGAGCTTGGCAAAGAGCTTTCTTCAGTTTTTCAAAGGCCTGATTGCACTCCTCATTCCATCTGACCTTTTTAGGGAATTTTGGAGAGGAGATTACATTCAGTGGAGAAGCTATGGTCCCATAGTTCTCAACGAAATTCCTGTAGTACCCAGTGAGGCCTAGGAAGGCTCTCACTTGGGTTTGAGTAGTAGGTGTTGTCCAATTTTGCACAGCTTCAATCTTGCTGAGCAAATGCCTTATTTCTCCACCTCCTACCTCATGCCCAAGTAGACCACCTTACTTTGACCTATCTGGCATTTACTTGCCTTGATAGTCAAATTGGCCTGTCCAAGAGCCTGCAAAACATGTCCTAGGTGGTTCACATGATCCTCCCAGGAGTGGCTGAAGACTGCAATGCCATCCAAGTATGCCATGCAGAAGTCCTCCATCCCAGCCAGAATTTGGTTCACCATCCTTTGGAATGTAGCAGGTGCATTTTTTAATCCAAAAGGCATGACCGAAAACTGGTACAAGCCAACGGGGGTGGAAAATGCAGTTTTCTCCTTGGCATGGTCCGTCAAGGCTATTTGCCAATAGCCTGACGTAAGGTCAAATGTGCTGAGATACTTTGCTGCACCAAGTTTATCTACCAACTCATCTGTCCTTGGTAAAGGGTGGGCATCAGTCTTGGTGACTGCATTAAGAGCTCTATAGTCCACACAGAATCTCAAGTCTTTGGATCCTGCCTTTGTTACTAACACAACTGGGCTAGACCATGGACTCGTAGAGGGTTCTATTACCCCGAGATCAAGCATCTTCTTGACCTCCCCCTTGATATGGGTTCTCACGTTTTCTGACATTCGGTATCCTCTGCTTTTGACTGGCAGACAGTCACCAGTGAGTATCTCGTGCTGTCATCAAGGGGTCAAGCCTGGTGAGAGTGAGAACAGGGAGGCAAACTGATTTAACATAGATTTGCACTCCTCTTTTTGCTCAGGTGTCAGATCTGAAGAGAGGTTGACTCCTTCAATTTTTTCATCTAAAGGTACACCTTTGAGGAGATCAGGGAGAGACTCACTCTCTTCTTCCTCTGCTGCTGAAGCTAGAAGCAAGGCTCCTACTTCAGGTCTGGAGATGTACGCTTTCAGTCGATTGGTGTGGAAGACTCTAGGAGCTTCCCTGGGTCTGCCCAGATCCACCAGATAGTTGACCTCTCCAAGTTTTCCCACAACTTTGAAGGGTCACATCCATTTGTCTTGCAAGGCCCTCTGCCTTGTTGGGAGCATAACGAGAACTAGCTGTTCTTGAGTGAACTCAACCATGTTAGCCTTTTGATCATGCCAATGCTTGACCAAAGCTTGTCCAGCTTTCAGGTTATCACTAGCTTCTGCCATCATGTGTGACATTCTCCTTCGGAGACCTATCACATAGTCAGTCACTCTGACTGGCTTGAGGGGAGGAGCACCTTCCAACCCCTCCTTAATCAGGGCCAATGGACCTCTGACCGGATGGCCATAGAGAAGTTCAAAGAGAGAATAACCTACTCCCTCCTGAGGGACTTCTCTATAAGCAAAGAGAAGGCATGGCAGTAGAAGGTCCCACTTTCTTTTCAGAGGTTCCTCTAAAGCACCTATCATGCTCTTCATGGTTCTGTTAAACCTTTCTAGTAATCCATTGGTTTGGGGGTGGTAGGCGGTTGAGAACTTGTAAGTAAATCCACAGGTTTTCCACATGGCTTTCATGTAGTGGGACATAAAGGTTGACCCCCTGTCGGATATTACTTCTTTAGGAAACCCGACCCTGGTAAAAATACCAAGGAGGGCCTTAGCCACAGCCGGAGCTGTAACAGTCCTCATAGGAATTGCCTCAGGGTATCTAGTAGCATGGTCTACTACAACAAGGATAACCCTGTTGCCTTAGGAGGTAGGGGGATCAAGGGGACCAACAATGTCAATCCCTACCCTCTCAAATGGGACTCCCACAACTCGGAGAGGCACTAAGGGTGCCACATTCTTGGCGCCAACCTTACCAGAAGTTTGGCAGGTATTTCAGCTCTTGCAGAACTTATCTACTTCGGCCCCCATTTTTGGCTAATAGAAGTAGAGTGACAGCCTTTCCTTGGTCTTCTTGAAGCTCAAGTGACCAGCCAAAGGAATCTTGTGGGCTAAGTGCAAGAACGTTTGTCTGTTTTCTTGAGGTACTACAAGGCGTTTGTAGTCTCCAGGTTCAGACTCAGTTGGTTCACTGTAGAAGAGGCCATCTTCCCAGTGCAACCTATACTTCCCAGGCTCTTGCCCATCAGCCTGATCAGCTGCCTGTTGGCGGAGACCCTCCGGAGTTGGACATTCTCTTTGTCCCTTACGGAAAGCTGCCCTACTGGGCCCACCTTCTGCCAGTAAAGACTGCAGCTCAGGATGGTCCTCAGGGTCTAGATCTCCAATAGGTTCTTGGCCTCCCACTAGCTCTTCTTCAGAGTCTAGTTCAACCATACAGGTTTGTACCTCCCTCTCAGCCTCAGCTGGAGGTGGAGTTACAGGTGTAACTGTTGGAAGCACTGGAGTGCTTGCTGCTGACTTTTTCCTAGGAGTCTTGGGTTGCCCCTTTGCTCCTGATCTGGTAGTTACTGCAGTGAGTTGCTCCAGTGGTAAAGGAGTGATCTCTGTCATCATCTCCTGAGATAACCCTCGCAGGGTTTACTCTCTTGTAGGTTTTGTGAGCTCCTGTAACCTTTTACTAGGTGGTCTGGGGGTATGTGACACAACTCCAAGAGCTTTTAGGTCATTACCCAACAGAACCCTACCTGGCACTTCACATTGTACACTGACAGGTATTTTTACAGCCATGTCATTACACTGGATGAGAACTGGTAACTGGGGACACATCTGCACAGGCCCTCCAGCTAACTTGGTGAGGCATTTGGGTGCCTTAGCAACATCCTCTGCCTTGAAAAATGATTTATCCACCACAGTTATGCTGGCCCCAGTGTGTCTAATGGCAGGAGTCTCCTGACCATTCACCTGGACACTGTCTTTATAATACTCTTTAATATTATCTGGGATAGAATTAGGCACATCTAAATTCTGTTGTTCCCACAACCCCAGAGAGACTAAAGAAACACTGGCAGAGACTCCAATGGGTTCATCAGCCAGCAGTAGAAAGTTTCCACTTGCCATTGGGACTTCCTCTTCTGGAGCGAAGGCTAAGGAGGCAAGTTGGATCCCTGAAGGTTTACCCTTGCATCTGGGATCTCCTTTCACATGGTCAGTAGAGCCACAAACAAAGCATTTTCCAAATGCCTTCAGGAATGGAGGCTTGTTCTGACCTCCCTCTGGTTTGGCACCAGAGGAGACACTATTCTGCTGTGGTTTCCCTGGTGGCTTACCCTTCTGGTTTTGTTTGGGGCCCTCTTTGGGATTGGAATTATTAGAATTCTCTTTGGAGTCCTTTTTAGGCTGTTTCCCCTCATCCTTTTTCTGATTTACCCCAGAATCCTTGTGAGTGGCCCTGTTGGCAACCCACAAGTCAGCAGCCTTAGCTTTTTTTCGGGAATCTAATTCCTTTGAATCAGCCAAGTGCTGTCTGAGCTCAGGGGAGCAGGCATCATAAATTGACTCCAACATAAAAAGATTCTTCATACCTTCATAAGTGTTCACCTTGTAACCCTTAACCCATCCCTCTAAGTTTTTCAACCCTTCACTGACCCAGGTAGCCCAAGGGGTACCATCATGCTTTTTGAGGGTTCTAAACCTCTTAAGATACTGGGAAGGGGTCTTCCCAAACCTAGCTATCAGAGCTAGTTTCACACATTCATACTCTTTCCTATCCTCCTCCCCCAACTCCATTACCACATCAGTTGCAACAGGGGGAAGCCTAGAGAACAACCAGGTGAGTAAGTCATTTCCTGTGATGTTCTGGAGCCCATGATTATATTCAAACAGAGACAACCAATCCAACACATCCAATTTAGGCTCATACATACCAACCAATTCTTCAGGCATCCGGGGTCTTTTAGGACTGGAACTTCTAGAGGAGCCAGAGAGAGAAGCATTTTCGACAGATAATTTCTTCATTTCTAGCTCATGCTTGAGCTCCATTTCCCTTAGCCTTAGTTCTTGATTAATTTCCTGATGTCTCGTTCAGCCAGAGTATTCAGTCTCTTGAACTCTAGTTCAAGTTTCATTTTCTCTAATTCGAGATATTGAGGACTAAGTGTGGGACTTGGCAAAGGCCCAGTAGGTACAGCAGGTAGAGCAGACAGAGGCCTAGGAGGGACAGTCACAGCAGCCTCACCCTCCTCCTCTGACTCTTCCTCAAGATTATCAACATTGTGATCAATATCAATTTCTATACTGTTATCTACATTTTCTGTCATGGTAGGTTCTTCAGAACCACCATCCAGACTTTGGTTAGCTAACAACCTTTCTATTAATTCCATTTTCTTGCCTTTAGTCAGGAGGTTCTTATGCTTACATAATACTCTTAAACAATCAGCAGTTTTTGTAGCAAGGGTCTCTTGACTATAAGTTTCCATAGTTGACATGTTCGAAAGATTACTTTTTCAGTGCTAAGCTTTGTGGTTAGTTGTACTAAGGTATCCTAAAGCACTCTAAAGTGTATACTCAATACAAATCCCACCGCTGTACACCAGTGTTAGGCAGAAACCTGTGCAGTTCCCTTAGGGAACACTGCAAAAGATTTAAGACTACAGGTGTTGGCAGTAAACCCACTTGGTAGCAGTCCGCACCACCCAGATTTACCTGGTAGCTGTGGCTGAGCAGTCAGACTTCCCTCAAGAAGAGTTAGGCAGTATGCAAAGTATACACAATAGGCACTCAGATACAACAATACAAGCAAACACTGACCAGAGCTTTGGTATCAAAGTATATAATTATTTATTTAAAAACACACTGTTGAAAACACTCCAGCACTCTTATTGTAAAATATTCTAAACACAGTTACTATTATTATATATACACCCCTTTTTCCTTATCAGATAAGTCACTGTAAAACACCACTTATTTTCATATAGAGGTGAGCGCTTAACTAGATTGCACTCCAATAAGTTTGTGAGAAAGGGAGGGAAAACGACAGAATATGGAAAGGTACACCACTCTAAGGTTCAGGAACACTGTTAGCAAGGCAGAAGAGCAAAAGTCACTGGTGAGCCAAAGTCCAAAGGCTGGGCCCACTCTTAGAGAGAGCAGAGCACAAATGCGCCCTAGATCATACAGTTACACTAGGCTTAGAAAGTCTTGCAGAGGGTTCAAAAATAGTTTAGAGAGGCTTAGGAAAGTTTAGCCAGGGTGTCCCAGGCTAACCCAGGTTCGAAAGCCGGGGGCTAAATCTACCCCGTACAGTCGGTAGCAAGGGAAGCCAGGCGGGACACGGTACCTTAAGTGGGAAGGATCCTCCAGCTTTGGCAGTTGTTCCTGGTAGTGGGTGCAAGTTGTGTCATCGTCCAGGGGAAGAGAAGATCTCGACTTGGAGGAAAGATGAAGGTCGTTGCACTACCAGGGCAGAAACCAGCCACGGAGTTTTCCGGTTAAAGGTGGTACCTTTGTTTCGTGGTAATGTAAAACGTGGTATCCCGGTTGCCGGGGTGCTTGGCACAGGCAAGGCGGTCACGAGGTACGTCGGGAAGGCGAAAAGACGGTGAAACTGGTTGTCCAAACCAGTCAAAGGAAGAAGACTCTCCGGCGGAAGATCTCCTCTGTCGTTGGGAAAAGTGGTGAGGCAGTCCAGCAGGGCTCCACCGGTCGTGGTGTCGTGGCAGGTCGGCTCGGCTTCTCCCTCATCGGATTCTTAGGTCCTGTGGCGACTTCTGAAGTTCCAGTCCCCAAAGCCCTGCTTTTATGCAGCAAACCCCCATTCACTCAGCCTAGCTGTCACTCAAACATGCTAAGTGGTGAGCCGGCCGGCTCACCACTTGGGCCAATCAGGATGGAGTGTGACTTGAGTTGCCTAGGCAACTCAGTCCAGGGTGCCTAAATTCCCCTCCACCCTTCCTAAGTACCCCAGACAGAGTGGCACCACTTTGGAGGGCTTCTGTGGAGAAGCCCGCCAAAAAGTGGAACAAAGGGCTCGACTTGGGTTGGAGTCACAGAAGAGAACACAAACGCCATTTTAGAGTCAAGTTTTGGCAAAAAGTACGAACCGCAGAATTAATATTAATTAAATAAACCGGCGGTATGTTCGAGGCTACCGTAAATAATTAAATAAAGATAGTAGCCTTGAGATAGGAAAATATTCGCGGTTGAATATAAAAAGTAGTATCCACTGCCACCAGCCAAAACTCGATCAGGGGGGACGGAGACGTGCCCCCTCAACGAACAGACCCTTTGGCAATCGAATTGCCCCAGCCAGTACGTCCACAATATGATGGTTTGTACTGGTTCTGTTCAGAATTTAAGACTAGTAAATTCAAAGGTGACTTTACATGCCCTGGGAGACAGTAGTCAGTCCCAGGGTATGGAGTCTATACTGGGGGGTCACTATGACACCCCTGTGTTACTGCACCGAGGGTGCTGTGTAACACACATCACAAAAACACATGAAGACCTATGGAGTAAAAGACCCCATAGCCCATTAAACACATCTAGATTCAAAGAAACACACTCAAATTATACCCACGAGTGAGGGTAAAAGAGTCTCACTCTTGGCAGGAGAAAAAAATAAACCCCAAAAATCCAGCAAAGCTGCTGGGGGACTCACTAGGTTAGGAAATTCAGCCTAAACAGAGAATTCTCCCTAACATCATCTATGGTGTCTTTAGAGTGTAATGGATGAAATGTATAATGGTCTTAAATATTGGATTCTGTAGCAGGATCTAGAAGTTGAAACTGACCAGTTTCTAGTGACTCTTGAATTATTTCAATGGTTACTCTCAGGTTTTCTTCAATATTAATTTCTTTGTAGTATTCATTGTTGTCTTTTAGATATTGCAGGGCTTGTCTAACTTTATGTAAGTCCAAGAGTTGTTGCCAAATGTCTTTAGGCCTCATTACACGGTAGGCGGAGGACCAAGGTGCTATTGGCACCGTGGTCCATGCCGGTAAAATACCGGCACCACCTTGGTGGAAAGGGGAATTACCACCCTATTCCAGGGTTGGCGGGGCGGTAATTCCCCCTTCCCCCATTGCCCTTCCCCATTCCCATTTTGGCGAAGGCGCTAATTATGGTGCCGCAAATTGCTGTACCGTAATTAGCACCCTGGTCCCTTTGCGAGTTGGTTTTTAACGCCTGCTAAACAGCAGGCGTTAAAGTGCCCACCCGCAAAGGGACCTTGTAGTAAGGCGGTAAGGGTTTACTGGTACCGGTGCCCTTACCGGTACTGGTAAACCCTTACCGCCGTCCAAGTAATGAGGCCCTTTTTCTTTTGTAGGTACGCCATTTACTATGACAATAAAAGATTGATCAATTAATGTTGCACTCCAAGAGTGTGTACATTTTCCTTGAGATCTAATGGTAAATAAAATACTTTGCCACAAATGCCTTTCACTAATTCAAAGGGAGGTAATTTTGCTGTTTTTGGTTGAAGGTGTATTATTGCTTGAAATGGGTGCAATGTTTGAATTATGATGCTCTCATATAAATTGAGTTGTTGCAGGGGTTTTGGTAGTGGGAATAATTCCAAGTTATTTGTGATAGCACGTGAAGGTGTTTGGTTGTTGTCAAGTTTTGCAGTGCAGTAATTGTAAAGTATTAAGGGGTCAGTAATTTCGTATTTGTTTTCTGCTATTAGGTAGAGAGCTAATTGGAACCATTAGGAATCTTCATTGTCTTCTATTTTGTACATTATGCCTACAGTTTTTGTGCTACTTTTATAAAATTCCTGCGGCAAAACACTCACACATGGTTTGGTACTTCAGGAGATGTACTTTTAAACTTTAGTATTTCTTTTTTGTATGTGTGTAATAGAAGGTTGCTATTTGTACAGTAGTTGCTAGTTTGTTGTAAAGCTATTGCATTTTGTAAGTGGCTTTCACTTCCAAAATATTTTCTCTGGATATGCTCTATTTCTTCGAGTAGTTGTTTGGCTGCACCATGCAGAAGATTGTTATTTAAATTGGTTAGTGCTAAAGCAGGAATTTTAGCATAGTAGTTAATGACCAGATTTTTTTTATAGTTGAATGATGTGTTGATATCATTTTGATATGATGGAAGGTGCTTTTGCAAATAGGTCCTGAAATGCAGGCTAATGAATGTCCTTGTAGTCCTGTGTTTTTGCGCACTGGACAGGCATCCATATTTTGTAGCAGTTTTATTTTGAATTTGTCTTTAATTTTTACATACTGATTGAGGAACTGGCGTAAAGATTTGAAAGATTTTTTGGCAATGTTACACATTGATGTGCACGGCCATTTGTAGACTGGATGTTTTGGTTCAGTGGAATGGAGAGGTGATACTGAGTTTTCTGGGGATAGTTTTGTGAGCAGCGTTTCTTGTTCCATAATGGTATTATTAAGTTTTTCATACCCTCGTCCATTGCTATGTATTGCAATTGTTTTTTTTTGCTTTTGTTTGTATGGTTCTTCATTAACCCCTTATGTGCCAAGGACGAGATATCTCGTCCTTGACATTACCTCCGTAGTGCCAAGGACGTGATAGCTCGTTCTTTTTGGCACCTTGTTTTGAGCGATCCCTGCAACGCAGGGATCGCTCAAAACTGTAATCCAACCCCCGGGCTATGTGAGGGGAGGCTCCCCCTCACTGCTAGGGGGCTGGATTACCTTCAGTTTCACGTCGGCGTGGGTAATGCACGCCAGCGTGAAAGTGAAAGTAATTTCACTGCGGCAGCCATTTCGTGCTGCCGCCGTGAAGAGAGAAGGTGAGTGCCCTTCTCACTCTGCCTTGATCTCCGGCTATAGTTCAAGCTGGAGATTGAGGCAGGTGTCGTTGGAAAGGGGAGATTCTCCCCTTTCCAACGACACCATTTGTGTAAGCATTGCTGCTCACAGATTGGGCGCAGATTGCTCGATCCGTGGGCAGCAATGCCACTAGACACCAGGGATGTCTTTTGAGTACGGGGGTAGGGTGGCTGCTTACTAGGTAAGCAGCACCCTCCCCCCGAATCCCCAAACCATGGGGCCACATGAATGGAGTCCCCTGGGGGTGACCATCTGCCTCCAGGGGTGGGGGGCAATAGACAAAAAAAGAATTGCCAAAAAAAAAGAACGCACTGGGAAGGGGGAGGGAGTTGGGGACCCTAGCCACCATGGATTTTTGTTTGGGTCGTGTCCTTTGAAAGGGGAGATTCTCCCCTTTCCAACGACACCCTGTGTGACAGCATTGCTAGTCACGAAACGGGCGCAGGGCGCTCGATCCGTGGCTAGCAATGGCCACTTTACCACCAGGATCTCATTTGAAGTGGGGGGAGAGGCGCTGCTTACTAGTTAAGCGGCCCTCTCCCCCCGAAGCCCCAAAGTATGGGGCCACAAGTATGGAGACCCCTGGGGGCAGATGGGTGACCATATGCCCCCAGGGGTGGGGGCATATGAAAAAAAATAAAAAATAAAATAGAACAGAATGGGAAGGGGGAGGGGTTTGGGGACCACTGGCCACCACAGATTTTTTTAGGACATGAAAGGGTGGTGGCCCTCTCCCTCCCACCCCAAGTGGAAAGGGGGGGACCCTTTGTCACCCTCCGTGGGGGGCAGAGTTCTCACCCCAGGGAGGAGTACATGAGGTGGCGCCCATCCAATGTGTTGGGGGGAGGGCCACCAGGAAAGTGTGGGCAGGCCCCTCAAACGATGGGGCCTGCCCCTAGGGAATGGGGCAAAGAAAATAAAAAATAAAAAAATGTCATTGCTGGTGTTTGGGGAGTGCCCCCCCACTGGACCACCAGGGATTTTTTTTTATTGAAAGGGGTTGTTCCCCACCACCCAAAATGGACTTGGGGTCATGTCATGCAGCCCTCCCTGGGGGCAGTTATCTGCTCTTTGGAAGGGGCATGTAACCCCAGGGATGGCTGCATGAGAACCCCCCCACTTATCTGCCCCCAGCGAGGGCCGAATGAGATGCCCCCACTACATTTGGTGTAGGGGGAGAGCATCACCCCTGGTTACATTAGAAAATGACCTAGCAGTTTAGAGTGCCCCTCAGCCCCCCTAAAGTGCTAAAGTGGAGGCTGCATTTTCAATTTGTTTCTTTGTTTACCAAACTTGCCTTGGCAAAGAGGGGCACATTGTTGTGCCAATCTGGCCCCAGGGTGCTCAAGCCTTACTGCCCCACCCACTGGCGGGCCTGTCCCACAATTTTTGGTGGCCCTCTCCCCCACCCCAAATGATGGTGTAGCTCACAGAGCCGTCTGTAGGAGGCCCCGGGAGGCCTGCATGAGGTGCCCCCGCCACCCATTTGGGATGAGGGGGCCACCAAAAATTGTGGGACAGGCCCCCCAGTGGGTGGGGCATTAAGGTTTGGGCACCCTAGGGCCAGAATGGCACACTATTGGGCCCATCTGTGCCAAGGAGAGTTGGGTTACCAAAGGAAAAAAGTGAAAATGGTAGACCGCATTTTAGGGGGGCGGCTGTGGGGCACCCCAAACCAATGGGGAGTTTTCTAATGGGAAGGGGTGGTGACCCCCTCCCCCACCCACAATGGAGTGGGGGCCATGTCATGTAGCCCTCGCTGGGAGCAGATATCTGCTCCTAGGAAGGGACACCTGTCATCAGGGAGGAGTGAAGAACAGCTCTCCTTATCTGCCCCCAGGGAGGGCTACATGAGATGCGCTGCTCCTCCAATTACGGTGGGGGTGGAGAGGTGCACCCCCCTTCACATTACAAAATTCTCTGGTGGTGTGTGGTGCCCCTCCGCCCGCCTAAAGTGCAGCCTGCCATTTTCAATTTTTTTCTTTGTTTACTCCACTCCCCTTGGTACAGATGGGCACAATAGTGCCATTCTGCCCCCAGAGCGCCCAAACCTTACTGCCCCACCCACTGGGGGGCCTGTCCCATGCTTTTTGGTGGCCCTCTCCCCCCACCCCAAATGGTGTGGGGGGCACATCATGCAGCTGTTCGTAGGAGCCACAGGGAGGGCTGCGTGAGGTGTCCCCCCCATCCATTTGGGGTGGAGGGAGAGCCCCCAAAAAATGTGGGACAGGCCCCCCAGTGGGTGGGGCAGTTAGTTTTGGGTGCCCATCTGCACCAAGGGGAGTTGGGTAAACAAAGCAAAAAAGTGAAAATGGTAGATAGCATTTTAGGGGGAGCTGTGGGGCACTCCAAAGTGCCGGGGAATTTTGTAATGGGAAGGGGTGGTGGCCTCCTCCCTCCCACCCACAAATGAGTGGGGGCAATGTCATGCAGCCCTCCTTGGGGGCATATATCTGCTTCTAGGAAGGGACACCTCAACCCAGGGAGGAGTGCATGACAGCCACCCCCTTATCTGGCCCTAGGGAGGGCTACATGAGATGTGCCACCCCTCCTTTTGGGGGGTGGGGAGGTGCACCTTCTTCACATTACAAAATTCCCCGGTGGTTTATGATGCCTCTCAACTCCCCCTGAAGTTCAGTCTGCCATTTTCAATGTTTTCCTTTGTTTACCAAACTTCACTTGGCGCAGATGGGCACATTGGTGTGCCAGTCTGCCCCCAGGGGGCCCAAACCCTACTTTCCCATCCATTGGGGAGTCTGTCTGACGTTTTGGGGTGGGCTTCTCCCCCACCCCAAATGGGGTGTGGGGGGCACCTCACAGCCCTCCCTGGGGGCAGATATCTGCCCGTAGGAAGGGACAAATGGGTTTTTACTGGGGGGGGGGCGAGGTTCAGTAGACCACCAGGGATGGCTTGCAAGGGGGCATGCTTGGGAAGTATTGATTTGTTTTTGCTGGTGTGACCATAGGTAATACATGTTTTTTGTTTTGTTTACAGCTTTTTCTACGCAAGCAGCTGCAACGTTATGGGAGTACTGTTTTTCATTATTCTATGGTTAGGGCCTACTGTCAGTAGGCTGGGTGAGACTGGGGCTGAATTGTTGGTGTTGTGGGTGGGAATGGGCCGTCTGGGCAGATATTTTGGTGGGCTAGGACACAATTGCAAACGTAGGCCACAAATTGCCCTCCATGCCAGCAGAACATGTGTGTTTCCCTGGGAGCGGATGCCTCCCATGTGGGTTGTCCATCTGCAAGCCCAGGCTGCAGCTCTGGCTGCATTAAACAAAGGAAAGACAAAAGGGCAACTAAATAAGGCTGCAAGATCTGTCCCCCTTAGCTAGACCTACGAACGTGTCAAAACATAAAAGATCTTGCAGCAACCATGTGGGCCCTCCTATAAGCATTGAAACTCACCAAAAGAAGACAACTGTAAACATTAAACCTTACAGACCAAAAAGTAATACAAATCAGTATAATATTTTATTAAATTAGCATACAAAATCACATAATTTCATCAAAAAAAGTTTAAAAATATAGTGACTATCACTAGAGCACTTAAAACGCTATTTAGAATCACATAAATATTAATACACGTAATACAGTGCGCAGTAAACCCGAAAAAATCGGGAAACTAAAAAAAACTCTGATACAAACAACTGGCTTTAATAACGAGTTGTAAGAACAGAGTGTGAAGACCAAATTTCATAAAGAAAATTTTTATTTGTTTTGAATACTAACCTAAGGGGTAGTCCCTACTTTACCGGGTACTGCCTCTCTATACCAAATGCCTAATTAGATGAATCCACCTAAAATTTAATCGGTGGTTCTAAATAGTTAAATATAACTTAGTAACATTTGAATGTTGGCAATGATACAACATACTCACAAACCCTACATGTTTCATTCTCAGACAAAGATAATACAAATGTGAGAAATTCATCAGGGGTAGAGCAAAAAAAACAAAAAACATTAATTGGTCTTGGAATAAACACTCCCAAAAAAATCAGGTTTTGTTTCCTTCACGGTGAATTTCGTTTACCTAGGAGGGGCAACATGGAAAGAACAGCGTCGACGTTTAACACATGGACTGTGCTGGGACGGGCGGGCAAATATATCTTCTTAGTAGATATAGATAGATCTTACATCCGAAGCGGCTAACCGCTCACTCTCGTCTGTTCCCCTGCATGCAGACAGATCCTTGGTCACCTCAATCTGTAACCCGATTCCAGTGCAGAAATGTTAAAAAATTACAATCGGTTTTGCGGGGTTGTTAACAAAATAAATGCTGCGTTGCACTGGGTGGTTAACAAAGTCAGTGTCATGTTGCATACGTTTATTATGGTCCTCGGCAGCAGGCACTTCTTTGTCTGCTTGAAGGTCTTTCTCACGTCTGTATCTGGGTCACGTACTCGATCACTCTGGCTGTGCTACGTTACAGGTGTCACCTCCAGGGAGGAATGGGGATCCTGCCGGGGATCCCTGGAGCTGCCGTGTGCTTAGGGGACGGCACACCCACATGGTGCATGGATGTCCAAGGCTGGGGAAATCACCTCCAACCTTCCTGGAGTTGCCGCTGGGCTGCATTACAGCTTTTCCCTTCGGGGAGGTATTGGCACACTGCCGAGACTCCCTGTTGGGTAGAAGCTGTAACGCAGGCCAGCCAGAACTCCAGCAAAGTCAGCGGTAATATCCCTGGCCTTGGGCACCCTTCTCCCATGTGGGTCTTTTGCGGGGCTTGTGGGTAATACATTCTGGGCAGATTTGCACAAGTCAGATATCTTTGAATTCCTACGGCTATCTAATATTCAGAAATGGATGGGGTTCCATGTTTTCCTTGCTGGCTTTGACACCCTAGGCCCAAATCTGTAGGTTGCCCACTTGAACAAAATGTGCTGTGCCGAAAGGCTTGGGGTTAACAGGGGGTTACCCTTTTCCTTTTGAGCCCGGTAGGTGCACCCACACATGTGAGGTACCGTTTTTGTCAGGACACCTGTGGGAACGCGGGAAGGTACGTCATCTGTTGTTGACGACGTGTTTCGGGGAGTGGACACCCACCGAAAGACACCGCCAACAACACATGGCCTACCTTCCTGCGTCCCCACACATGGCCCGATGAAAACGGTACTACACATATGTGGGTGCACCTTCCAGTGCGCAAAAGGAAAAGGGTAACCCACTGGTAACCCCAAACGTTTCGGCTCAGCACATTTTGTTCATGTGGGCAACCTACAGATTTCGGCGTAGGGTGTCGAAGCCAGCACCGAAAACCCGGAACCCCATGCCTTTCTGAAAAGAGGACACCTGTGGGAATCCACAGAGGTCTGCCTTGCGCAAATTGCCCCAGTTATTATTAGCCACAATCCCAGACAAAGTGTGATATTTGTTGGGGAAAAAACACAATGGGCCTCATTACGAGATTCGCGGTAATTGAAAAACGATGCTGGTAAGGGAATACCGGCACTGCTTACCACTCCGGCCTATTACGAGTAGACATCCCGGTATCAGCCCCACCGCTGAGACTTTGGCCCTCCGGCATGTGCGCGGGCATGCGCCCCTTCGGCCCGGCAATACCGGGATGCCACTAACAGGAGGCCATTACAAGTCACGCGGACATGCACCTACCGGCATCTAGAAGGCCGTAATTAGGGATACCGCGATACCGGCATCACCGGCATCGCTGAAAACACGTTAAAAGCAAACTGCTGTGAATCCAAATGCCACAGGTCCACACAATCAGCACAGGTGGAGGCAATGGAGCCTGGCCAAGCACAAAGGGAACACACCCACACCCCACACCCCTTCCTACACCAAAATGATCACACTTACTGGTGGAAATTCATGGCTGGAGGATATGCCTGCATTGCCACTCCATTAACCAACAGGTACAACCAGCACATCGAATAGACGCAGGAGGAGAAGGAGGGTGAGGCAAGCCCAGCAAGTTCCACCAGTGCAGCCACTGGTTCCATGTAGGCATCCACCAATTCCTCGCATCAGGGCCAGTCCTTACAACCTAACCCCTGTGCAGATCCACAACCAGTACCACCAGGACCAAGACAACATCACCTCTTTTGTGGACATGAAACACAACGACATGGTCAGCCTGATTGAAATCTGCACCGCTAGTCCCCTCCACTGAAGGTAGTAACTGTGCTCCATTTCCTGGCCACAGGCACCTACCAGCACACAGTGGGTCAGCTGCATGGCATAACACAACCCTGTATAACACGCATGCTGAACCAAGTGCTGGATGCCCTCCCGATGCACGCAAGGGACTACATATCCCTAGCACGCACTGGCCAGGAGGTGAATGACACTGAAAATGTCAACCTACTCACCCTTGCGGCACAACAATTGCAATATGTCAGACTTGCAAGCAGCCCACACCCCTCACATGTGACCACGTCATGGACACTCTCACTCCATCTGGTTGCGTGGTGAGTCCGATATGAAGGCCCCTCAGTCCTGTAAGTCACACTTTCCCTACACCATGTCGTCACCAAGTAGTGAACAGGCCAGATAGTTGCGCATATGTGTAGCCAGTGACTGACAACTGTGACATCCTGCTTACCAACATAAACAATGTACAGCCTTAGTACAGTTGTCATGGAGGAGATACCCCCACTCATACACTATTGTGGTGCCATGCAGGTGATGCTGGCTATCCCCTGAATCTGTGGCTCCTCACCCCTGTCAGGAATCCGCAGGACAGGCACGAAGAGGACTGCAAGCAGGCTCATACCCATACCCGTGTTGTGATCGAGCAGACCATTGGCCTGTTGAAGGCACAGCTCAGCTGCCTCAGCAGTCCTGTTGGCACACTGCTCTACAGGCCTGAGAGGCTGGATGAGATCATCATGGTCTGTGCCATGCTGCACAACCTGTGCATCCAACGTAATGTACCTCTGTCACCTGACATTGACCAGCAAGCACCGGGTGTGGATGAGGATGAGGAGGGAGTAGATGTCGCATGACGGCCAGGGCGCCATGCACCAGATGGACGTGCGGTGCGCCAATCAGTGCTTGACAATTTCTCATGAGAGACAGGGATGCAGAGAGTGGAATGGTGGCTGTACGCTGGGCACTGGGACCGTGTGCATATGGACACAGGGTGTGATGGTAGATGGACACTGTACAGTCTAATGCATTGAATGGACACACGCCAAATAACCAATGTCCACTTGTGATTTCTTTTTTTTAACACAACAGTTGAATTGAACAGTACATTTTGGCATAGTGAATTGGCCCTCCACCACTCCCTTCCCCTCACAACTCCACCACACACCCCCTCCCCCATCCACCCACAACTCCCCCACACAGCCCTTCCCCCTCACCTCACAACTCCCCCACTTACCCCCTACCACCTGCCCCTCTCCCCACAACTCCCCCACACACCCCCTCCTCCCTCCCCCTCCCTCACAACTCCCCCACACACCTCCTCTGCCCCCCAGCCCCACAACACCCCACACATGATGTGCAATGCAAGTTATTCTATACAATATGAGTCAGCACATGCAGGCTGCCCCTGCTACTGACAGCCTCTCTTGGCCTCCGGGGGCTGCATATCAGAGCGCAGTGCGGTGCGTGTAGATCTACGCATGGGACTCGCTTGGGTTGAGTTGGTAAATGACGCCGTGCCTCCATGTTCCACTGTTGGGGCAGGACACTTCACCTCCAAGGCCTGTGCAATCCGGGTCAGGACCTGCATCACTGCTGATAGCCCCTAGCATATCAGCCTGGTATTTGTCTCCATGGCCCCTGTCATGGTCGCAGTGTTGTCACATGCCTCCTGCCTTGTCAAGGAACCATCAGAAACATATTGCTTGACGAGATCTGTGAGTTCCTGCTGCCCCCCCTCCATTAGGGCCATGCACCCCTCTCCATCCCGGATGGCTGTGGAGGTGGATGGGACAACTGCAGAGGGGCCCAATGCAGGTCTGTCCTCTGTGGGGCTCCAGGCCTCTTGGATCGCCTCTCCTCCTGACTGGTGCAGAGGGGTGCTATCTGGGGTGCTCATTGGGGTGTGCTGGGGGGTTTGCTGGGGGCTTGGTGTGCGTGCACCATCCCTGGACAGGTTGTCGTCCTCACGTAAGCATTCCTCAACCTGGCACTGTCCTTCGTCTCCACTCTGGGGCGCTGAGGCAGCTGCCTCCCCTATGGAGCTGTTTGCAGCTGACTGGGTCCCGTCTGCCACTGCCTCCGGATCAGTGGATATGTCCGGTGTACCTTCTAGTGGTTTTGCGCCAGTTGTTTGCTGCCCGTGTGCCTTGGCATGTTGTATTGGTGTTGGTTTGGGTGGCAGTTGTTGCTTGGTAGTGGCTTTTGATGTTGATGGCCTGGTGCCGTCATCCCTGGCCCTGGCTTTTTTTCCTGGTGTCCTGGCCTGTGCCGCAGTATATGCACAGCGTCAAACGTTATCACATATGTTATTCCGCCCCCTTTTTTTAGTACTTAAGGACAAACAGGTTTAGTCTTTTACCACTGTCCGGGTAGCCAATCCGGTTAGGGAGGTCTTCCGTCCATTACCACTCTCACGATTACAGACGATCTTACAGTAAGTACATGCGGACCTCTCTTCGGTAGAATTTGCTATTCTCTTGATCTTTTCTATCTTTTGAGCAAGCCCTATTCCGCTTCCCTCAATTTTTGTAAGAAGTTTATGTTCTTATTCCTTTAGGGATCCCCTGATATTTCAGGTTTTCCAGTTGCCTGTTCTGTATGTTACTGCAAGATGACTCATCAATTTGAATTGCGACTATCTCATCAATAGATCTTCAGTCTTTTGGATATATTTGGCTAGGTGGTAAGTCGCCACCTTTATTACTCTTTCAAGACTAAGTCATTTCTCATAATCATCTTCTTGACCATATTTTCCGGTGTCTTTCTCTTTTTCATACAGTTCTGAGCCACATTACAAATACAGTCCGTATGTAACTTGATGAAGAGGACACACTTTTCTTTTTCTCAGTGATGAACAGCCACGGACATGTGGTTATTAGAAGTGGAACTATAGGTAATTGTTTTGTTTATAAAGGTATACCTTGTGGAACACATATTAGTCAGAATATGCTATGAATTAGATGTGTTATATTAGATGTTGTTTGCAGGGCTGATGTCCAAAAAGATATTATTCAGGTTCTAAAATTTTAATTTATGGTATATATATATATTTTTACTTATGACTATACTGCGAATCGCAGTTGACATGATTTACGTGGACTAATATGTATTGCTTAAATATTATGTTTTCCAGATTTTTAGAAACATTTAAAAATTAATGAAATTGCCCCTGAAGAAGTGATTTTTCTCACGAAACACGTTGGGCCTCTAATAAATCATTTTATTTGTACCAAAAAAATGTAACTGTGTCAATGTGTATTGATATGTGTTATCAAGCAATCACCTATATATGTTGCATTGAATTCATGTGTTTTTTGAAACATAAAATTGAAACTATAAAATTAATCAAATATTAGCAAATAGCAGGACTCTTTATTGAGCCACCTATAGAGTGCATAGGACGGGAGCTCCCACATTTGGGAACTTGTTCTACCGTGCACATTGTTGCAACCCATATGCCAGGTTTGTTATTTATCCCCCCCGACCTTAAAATAACTTATAAGCACTGTACCAATTTTATTAATTATTTCCCCAAAAAATCAGGAGTGCAGATTGATTTGCTTCTTTCTGTGCCGCAGTATACTCACCATTGCTGTCGGCATCTGTGCCTTTGGGGGACCGAAAGAGGCACGGCATCAGTGATGGTTGTACGTGCATCATGCATACATTGGTATTGGTGCAGTTGTACCCATGTGATGCATTGCTATCTTGGAGTTGTGGCATACAGGTTGCTTTCTATATTGGGTGGTTATTCATGTATACGCCAGGTTCTAACATGTGTAAGGTGGTGTATGCTGTGTGACATGCCTTTGTGTTGTGGACTGCGTGCAGTGTGACACAGTGACACATGCTGTTGAGCGGTTTGTGGGGTGTGTTTCAGGTATGGCATTGGCATGCTGCATGCATGTTGATGTGACAGTGCTGGGGACAGCATCTGGACAGGGATGTGTCCATGTGTGTGTGATGGCCCATGCATTGCCTATGTCACTATCACATTCATAGGCCATGGCCCTCATTACGACCCTGGCGGAAAGTGACTGACCTGACCGCCATAGCGTAAATAGCGTTTCCGCCATTGCACGACGGAGCAAAGTGCGGCTAATTCCGACCCATCGGGCACGAGCACTACGCCATGGCGGAAGTGCAAAGTCCGCGATGGCGGAAATGTCCCCAAAACGCCCCTCACCGCCGTCGTACGGCGCCCTAGGTGCAATTCCGCCACCCATCTTAGCGGTCACCGTAATGAGCGGCAATCGGAAAGTACGGTGACCGTAAATATACGGAAACGGAAGTAAAAACATGGTCCCGGAATGGGAAACAGCACGCCGTACACCTATAAAATCAGAATTCCCACACAACCATAAAAAATACTACCCTGAGACACATCCCAACCCGTCATCCACCCTAGTGAAAGCAAGAAAAATGGGAAAAGTAGCGAAGAAAGTGTGCGACCGCAAGCGGCAGGTCCACTTCTCCCGTGAGGAACTCACCGTGCTCACAGAGACCCTCCAGGAGAATGCTGCCGTCGTCTTCTCGACGCAAATGACCAGGACGGCACTTGCGAACAAGAAGGCCATATGGGCCCTGGTGGCACAGCGGGTAAGTGCGGTGGGGACCGCACCCCGCAACCCACAGCAATGCAGAAAGCGATGGGACGACTTGCGGATACGCGTACGGAGCATACTATCCGCCAACCATAACATTGCCACAGCTACCGGGGGAGGATCGGAATCACCCATCAAGTTGACCCCCTGGGAAGAAATCTGTGCCTCCACCATTGGAATGGAGAGTATAGAGGGAGTCGGAGGGATGGAGAAAGGAGTGCAGACATCCGAAGAATCAGGTAGGTGGGCCAAATAAAACAATGCTAAATCCACAATGTCCAATCATGTGAAGTACCATGTGTCCACATAGTGCAACAGTAACACATGTCCAGGAGAACGTCCACATACATTGGCCTGATAGCGCACTTTAAAACTCACATTAAATACATAAATAATTAAAAATCCTAAAAACACCCTCTACACGTGCAGCAGGCACACCCTAACTGCAGGCTGCAAAACAACTGCATCCTCAATCCACACAAAAATGAAACCACCTCCAAGGCCCTGACCCAAATCACCCTCAGGTACCACCCCAATGCATGTGATACATTGCCATTCCAATTTCCACAGACCCATTAATAACGCTCGCCCTCCTTTACTCCACCACAGGGTCCGATTCAAACGACGAGCTCCAGGACACCCCTACCAGCACACCTGCAAAGAGGGCCAAGACCAACGGCCAAAGACCCTCCACCTCAGCTGCACGGATCAAGACACGGCAGCAGCACAAATCAAGTGGCAGCACACAGGAGGGAACATCAACAGGCACCCCAGCAGCCAGCATGCCCACAACAGCACCACCACAGGTCCCCCCAATGGATGCCACAGAAGGCACTGCTTCTGGTGGCAGCAGCACCATAGGTGACACTGCATTAATGGCAGCATGCTCCGACACAGAAAACGGGGATGTCGATGTAGGATCCATCCATGACCTGTCTCAATCCCCCTGTTTGTTTCATCCCGTACACCATGAGGATACCACGCAGGGGCACCCACAAGACGACGACTGGCCATCCCCCACAAGCCCTGTGGCAAGGCAACATGAGGTGACCAGCCCCTCTGTGACACCACCGCAAATGGCCATGGCACAGCAGAGGCAACAGTCCCTCGACCAGGTGATCGTGCAACAGCAGCAACTGGCCATGCTCCTCAAGGACCATGCTGATGAATGTGGGGGTACTAAGGCAGCCATAGAAACATCAACTGAGACACTTAGGGCAGAAATGGAGAGAAGTACAGAGACACTAAGGGCACAAATGGAGAGAAGCACCGAGAGCCTGAGAGTACAAATGGAGAGAAGCACCGAGAGCCTGAGGGGGGAACTGCATGCGACGTCCAAAGACGTATGTGCTGAACTTGCCGCTGTGCGCCGTGTGCTCACTGAGCTCTCACAAACCCTTAGGGACATGCATGGACGTGAGCAGGCAGAGACATCATCCGTTGCAAGTTCCGTCCAGGGCAGCCCCCAACGTAGATCTGGGAGGAACCTGCGCTCCACAGGCAGGGGTGCCCCTGATACCCGGAGAGGGGGCTTGCAATAGCGTCTGCCCACTGACAATGAGCATCTTTGGACACTGGTGTTCGGGGGGGAGGTAGGAGGGTGGAGGGGGTGTGTTGGGCTCACTTGGGTGGCGGGTCGATGGGGTGTGTAACATAATTTCACATATGCTATAAACAATGCACGATCATCCAATGAGATGTGTGGACATTGATCTTTGTGTACGAGGCCTTTATAGGCGTACAGTCCATATTGTGCATGTTCCAGACACACACAGTGCCACAAGTCCCGTGTCCATGTATCAGCCACCAGGCGTGAGTGCTAGAAGCATGAATCTATGAGAATCTGACGAATGTCACGGCCCTCCTGTGCCTCGCGGACTCCTTGAGGGGCTGCCACATCCCCACCCTCATCATGACCATCTTCAGGTGCTTGCAGTTCTGCGTCAGGGGGCATGGGCACATTTCTACGTACGCACATGTTGTGTAGCATGACACATGCCATGACCATCTTTGCAACCTTCTCATGGCGGTACAGGAGTGCCCCGCCAGACCTGCTGAGGCAGCGGAAACGAGTCTTCAGTAGGCCGAATGCCTGTTCTATGACTACACGGGTACGTGAGTGGGCATGGTTGTAGTCCTCCTCATGCTGGTTCTGTGGGTTCCGGAGTGGTGTAAGGAGCCATCTCTTCAGTGGATACCCGGCATCACCTGTATGTGGACAATAAAGGATGTTTGTGGAATGACATTGCTACGTACGCACCCCCCCCCTTCCTGCCAGGTCATTGCTGCATCACATACCCCACATTATCATGCATGAAATGAGACTCGCCGAGTAGCCAGGATCTGTTCCCTGCGTGTCGCTCCATGTAGCGTGGTATTGTAGAGTTCCTCAAGACCATAGAATCATGGGTTGATCCAGGAAATCGGGCACAACAATGTGTAATGATCCTGTTGGAGTCACACACCATTTGTACATTAAGAGAATGAAATTGTTTTCGGTTGCGGTACTGGGCCTCCATGGCATGTGGGACGACCAATTCCACATGGGTGCAGTCGATGGCACCAATGCAACCCGGTATGCCGCCAAGTGCATGGAATCCCACTTTTGTGTTCGTAATTTCCTGCTCCGAGCGTGGTAGAGAGATGTAGTCGTCTGCGTGCTTCAGGAGGGCATCGAGCACTTGCAATAGTGTCCGTGAGAACAGTGGCTGTGAAATGCCATGCAACTGTCCGACTGTGTGCTGGTAGGTGCCTGTGGCCAGGAAGTGGAGTACAGACACCACCTTCAGTAGGGGTGGGATGGCGGTTGGGCTATCTATCATGCTGACAAGGTCAGCCTGTGTCATGTCCACAATGGCGGTTATGGTGTCCCGGTCCAAACGGTAGAGGGTGTGGATCTGCTCATCCGTGAGGTTGAACGGATGTGCTCGGAGGCGTGGGATTGCGGGCTGCCTGCGTGGTGGTAGTGGCTGTGCTGGCGGGCCTTGCTGGCCCTGCCTTGCCCTCCTCCTCCTCCTGCGTCTCCTCTGTGCGGCCGGTTGTTGTAGTAGTTGGTGTTCGTCTTCTTCTTGAAGTTGTAGTACTTGCAGTGCTATCAGGTCCCCCAGGGCCAACATCGCTAGTCCTGCCGGTAGCATTTTGGAGTGGGTGTGGTTGTGGGAGGGGGTTGGGTGTGCAATTTATGTGTTTTCAGGCTGTATAGCCTCCACCTGTGGTGATTAATTCCACCTGTGCAAGCTGCAATCCCCTTTGGGCGAGCACGTCCCGCACACAACGCTGCAATTCGACGCATGGCATCTTGCTATTACAATCATGTATTTGATCCCGATGGCAGTGAAATATTGGTTCATATGTTCATTCTGCTATGGTCCCATTCTTTCACATACTATCTTTGCAGTCACGAACAAACTTGTGTAGGGTCAGTGGAATGTAGTACTCGATTAACGGTGGACCCTCATGCAGCACTGTACCGAGGTTCACCGACGGGCGGGGCGTCCCATTTGTGAGTGAAGCCAGTTGCCATTTTCACACACTGCCGCACTACATGGATGAATTTGTGATTTCGAGCGGTCACAGATGCCTTTTCGACGTGATGTTGCAAATGAGGAATTCGAAGGACAGCGCTTTCGGTTTTCAGCTAGCGGCGAGGAGACGCCCACAGGTCTGACTGCAAATATAACGTTCTATTGTTTAATGTCCTTGGGACAGGGGCCATGGCGAGAATGCAATGATTGATATGAATAGTATGGGATGCGCAATAGCGTAGTGGACGATAAGGCAGGACGTTCCCAAATACATGTTACTTCACAACACTAGAATTCCGGGCTGGAGCACAGTGGATTTTGCAGACTGCATTACGCACAGACTCAATGGAAATTTCACATGTTATGTGAGTAAATAATCAGGCGTTTTCATTCCGGGATGAGGGAATGATGTATGGATGCATGGACAGATGATTTAATGGAGAGTTCGCCATGTTCAGGGCTTTTTGGAATCTATCCACCTCCCCTGCGCTATGTGATGCAGAGCTGCCATAGTGGGACCATTGTCTATCTGCCCTTGTTGAACCCTCCCTGTCTCGACGCGCCTTCAAACACTTGTGTCTATGCACGTTACTAATCCCATCTAATGGATTCTGTTTTGACAGACGCATGCACACAAACACTCGTTTGTAATAGTGTTTTCACCTCGATTTTTATAGTTATGATTCGCAAGTGATTTTTGGGTGGGAATAATCCTTTTGAGTGGGCTAGCATGCATATGGCTGTGGATTTAGTGTGATCATTGAAGTGAGTAATTCAAATGAAGTTCTGATGCCCATACTATTCTTTTTCATTTCATTTGGGTGACAGGTATCTCCTCCCCTTTTGCCGCTGCCATCTGTATGCCACTCCTGCAGATGGCTTTTACTCCCGACACCTGCTGCTTCGTGTTAATCAGTGGAGCACCATTACGATCTTATGGGACGATCGCCAATGGGCCACATGCCCTTACGCAGTACTAGTGGCTAGGAGCAACATATCGACCTTTCAGCTGGACTAGTGCCTACCTAATGGGACGGCCCTGCGGTTCTAGGCGCTTCCATGTTGCCTTTTTGAACGTGAATGTAGCCCCTGTGTACCATGAAGGAACAGGGCGTCACACAAGAAGAAGCTGGTCATTTATTGCGGATGCAGCCCACAATAATGGAATATATTTTGGAGTTCATGACCTAATGGCTGTATGGGCTTGGTGATTTTGTTGTGCATTAAATTTCTATTCTGATATTAACCGTGTAGCGTTCTTCTTTGCAAGTAATGTAGCATATTCCTATTTGTGGAGCGATGTATTGTGAGAAGATCTGCATTGGGTTCCGGCTTCTGAGTATAGTTGCGTGGTACTGTACTGGCCGCGTTTGCCTACGAAGCCCAGTGTGGTCAGGGATAGGGGCTACCATTATGACTGTTTTACTGATGTCATGCTCAGGGGCGGGGGATTAGCTTTTGTGTAACAGATGCCGGTCAGCCAGGTGGATTGGTGGAATGATGTGATTATCAGAATATGGCTGGTCACAGGTGCCTGTGTTTGCGTGCGTTTCTTGGAGGGAGACTGAGGTCATGTCCATTGGAATAGCTTCTGTATTCGTGCCATCTGTGCCCTGCAGCTCCCATTGGCCCCTCTTGAGATGAGCCTGGCTGCTCAGTCACTCTGCCAACTTGTGTGGTACATGCTTATGCTGATGGTTGGTTTGTTTACTGGCAGGAGTACAGGGCTGGTGCAGTCTCACTCAGGATACTGCTTTGAATGTTGCCTTACACTGGTGTCAAGCGATGGGGGCCTGTTGTTGTTTTGTCTCATATTTCAGTTCATATTGCTGTACTTGGACCTTCACATGCCTGTGCTGCATCAGTACGGCAATGGTGACATGGCAAATATGGATGGCCACTCACAAGGCACTTGGAGCCCCTAGATTCATTTGTTCGTTGGCATGCATGAGTGACTTGTACATTTCACTGGTTGCATTGTGTGACTTCATTGCACCTACGAGGAGTTGTGCAATGTGGCCAGGGAGTGGTGTACAGGCACTCAGTAGGGCCGTTTACGGTTGGTTCGCGATGCCGTACTTCTCACCATGGCGGAATGGTACTTTCCGCCATGCTTGATGGCGTTAGGTACATGTCCGCTAGGGTCAGAATTCGCGTACCGTTGCGCCATGGTGGTAATTACGGTTTGGCATGGCGCGCGTGCGCGTACTTGGTGCAGTTAGCGTTGGCGTTCACTACGGTGTCGCTAATGGCATCGTACTTTACGGTGACGGGTCATAATCGCACCGAGCGCTATTCGATGGCGGTATTGCATTTCCGCCATCGTTTTTCGATTTCCGCCAGGGTCGTAATGAGGGCCCATGATCATGCTTTGGTTTCCTATGCTTTGGGGTTCCCCGTTTTCCTTGCTGGCTTCAACAACCTAGGCCCAAATCTGTAGGTTGCACACATGAACAAAATGTGCTGTGCCGAAAGGCTTGGGATTACCAGTGGGTTACCCTTTTCCTTTTGCGCCCCGGAAGGTGCACCCACACATGTGAGGTACCGTTTTTGGCGGGACACCTGTGGGAACGCAGGAAGGTATGACATCTGTTGTTGGCGACGTGTTTCGGTGAGTGGAGAGAGGGAAATGTCTCTGAAATTGGCTGGAAATAAAGACAATTCTCAGACATTTTGCTCTGGCCACCCACCGAACACACCGCCAACAACACATGGCCTACCTTCCCGCGTCCCCACACGTGTCCCAATGAAAACGGTACTGCACATGTGTGGGTGCACCTACCAGGGTGCAAAAGGAAAAGGGTAACCCACTGGTAACCCCAATTCTTACGGCACAGCACATTTTGTTAATGTGGGCAACCTACAGATTTGGGCCTATGGTGTCGGAGCCAGCAAGGAAAACAGGAACCCCATGCATTTCTGAAAAGAGGACACTCATGGGAATCCACAGAGGTCTGCCTTGTGGAAATTGCCCCAGTTTTTATTAGCCACAATCCCAGACAAAGTGTGATATTTGGTGGGGAAAAAACACAATGGGCCTCATTACGAATGTGGCGGAAAGGCAACAATGGTGCTGGTAGTGCTACCGGCACTGTTGTTACCTCTCCAACATATTACGAGTTATGCTTGCCGGTGCCAGACTGCATGTGTGGTCTGACCAGGCGTGCAGACCGGCACCTGCGAGTGGAACTCGTGATTGCACCGGCACCGTCATTAACGGTGCCGGTGCAACCATGCTCCCGACCCCCATTCTGCCCTATAGGGCAGAATGGGGATCGGGAGGCCGGCCATACCGGCACCCGCTAATGGGCAATTACCAGCCCATTCATCTCATAATGGGCCGGTAATGGCCCATTCGCGGGCGCCGGAGCCGGTAGCGAGTTTGGCGGTAGCCGTGCCATTAATAAGGGCACGGCTACCGCCAAACTCGTAATGAGGCCCAATGTTCACTTTGTCTGGGGTTCTGGGTAATAAATTCTGGGCCGCTTCGCGCAAGTCACACCTCTGCGGATTCCAACGGGTATCCTCTTTTCGGAAATGCATGGGGTTCCCTATTTTCCTTGATGGCTTGGACACCCTAGGCCCATATCTGTATGATGTGCCCTTCCACGAAATTCATCAAATTCTTCTGTCGGAAAAGACTTGGGGTTAGCCGTGTTTTTGGCTGTCCCCTTTGCCCCCAGGTAGGTGCACCCACACATGTGAGGTACCGTTTTCATTGGGACACCTGTGGGAACGTGGGAAGGTAGGCCATGTGTTGTTGGCAGAGTGTTTCGGTGGGTGAGCCGAGAGAAATGTGCGGCAATTGGGTTTTTATCACCACATTTTGGACTTTGCCAGGCTTTCTGGGTAATAAATTCTGAGCCGATTTGCACTTGTCAGACCTCTGCAGATTCCAAGGGGTATCCTCATTTCGGAAATGCACGGGGTTCCCTGTTTTCCGTGGTGGATTGGACACCCTAGGTCATAGCTGTATGGTGCGCCCTTCCACGAAATTCATCAAATTCTGCTGTCGGAAAAGACTTGGGGTTAGCTGCGTTTTTTTGGCTCTCCCCTTTTCCCCCAGGTAGGTGCACCCACACGTGTGAGGTACAGTTTTCACCGGGACACCTCTGGGAACACGGAAAGGTAGGCCATGTGTTGTTGGCGGCGTGTTTCGGTGGGTGAGCTGAGTGAAATGTGCGGAAATTGGGTTTTTTCGACGCATTTCAGATTTTGCCAGGCTTTCTGGGTAATACATTCTGGGACGATTTGCACAAGTGAGACCTCTGGGGATTCCCACGGGTCTCCTCTTTTCGGAAATGCATGGGGTTCCCTGTTTTCCTTGGTGGCTTGCGCTTCCTAGACCCATATCTGTATGGTTCGCCCTTCCACTAAATTAATCAAATTCTGCTGTCGGAAAAGACTTGGGGTTAGTCGCATTTTTGGCTCTCCCCTTTGTCCCAGGGTAGTTGCATCCACACATGTTTGGTGCCGTTTTCGTCAGGACACCTGTGGAAACACAATAAGGTAGGCCATGTGTTGTTGGTGGCGTGTTTCAGTGGGTGAGCCGAGAGAAATGTGCGGAAATTTGGGGGGTTTTCGCCACATTTTGGAATTTGCCAGGATTTCTGGGTAATAAATTCTTGGCCAATTTGCACAAGTCAGACCTCTGCGGATTCCCACGGGTGTCCTCTTTTCGGAAATGCATGGGGTTCCCTGTTTTTCTTGGTGGCTTGGACACCCTAGGTCCATATCTGTAACGTACGCCCTTCGACGAAATTCATCAAATTCTGCTGTCGGAAAAGACTTGGGGTTAGCCGTGTTTTTGTCTCTCCCCTTTTGCCCCCAGGTAGGTGCACCCAGACATGCGAGGTACTTTTTTCGTTGGGACACCTGTGGGAACACAGGAAGATAGGCCATGTGTTTTTGGCGGCGTGTTTCGGTGGGTGAGCCGAGTGAAATGTGTAGAAATTGGGGTTTTTTCACCACATTTCGGATTTTCCGGGCTTTCCGGGTAATACATTCTGGGCCGATTTGCGCAAGTCAGACCTCTGTGGATTCCTACATGTATCCTCTTTTCAGAAATGGATGGGGGTCCCTGTTTTCCTTGGTGGCTTGGACACCCTACGCCCATATCTGTATGGTGCGCCCTTCCACGAAATTCATCAAAATCTGCTGTTGGAAAAACCTGGGGTTAGTCGCATTTCTGGCCCTCCCCTTTGCCCCCAGGTAGGTGCACCCACACATGTGAGGTACCCTTTTTGTCGTGACACCTGTGGGAATGCAGGAAGGTATGACATTTGTTGTGTTTGCATGGTTTTAATATCGTTTCGATCCTTTAGCTGCTGCCCTTTGTCAGACAACCCTTTCATTTCCCAAATGTGACCTACATTTAGTTGCTGCTTTAGGCACCATAAATTTTTGTAAACTGCACAAGTCATCTACCCTTGAAAAGGTTTGCCTGTGGCTATTCAAAATATTTATGCTTGCCCTTCCACACCCCATTGGTTTTCTTGATTTACACATGCTAAGTACGTCTGTTCAGGCCTTAAGCATAAAACTCCTGCGTACCATGGCTTCGATTCTTGGCTTGTGGCTTGTGGTATTGCTTGTTTTGTGAAACATTATAAAAAAAAGTGTTATTTCCTAACTGCAAGAGTCAGGGGAATGTAGCAGAGCATTGTTTTTCTCAAAATTCCTAGAAGCCATATTGCCGTACCAGGCCAACCATGTCCACCACATACCTGTTTTTCGATCATTTTCCTGCTTTTCCCCCAAATTATGGAATTCTCCCCTACCTAGTTGTTGCCTGACCTGTGCAAATCACCCCTTCCTAAACTTGGAATTGTGTCTACTTTTCAGAAATGCATGCCTTTCTATCCTCCAATTCGGCTTTCCTACCCTTTTGTTCCATTCCATCCATGCATGTCCAATTGGCAAAAATGGCCACAATCTTTCCACTCAACCTGTTCTTGAAAGCCAGGAAATTGGGGAATCCAGCACAGCAAACCATTTGTTCCTAGCTCTTACAAGGAAAAAAACCACAGGCTTGTTTGTACATCCTTTTATTGGCATTTTTTGAAAAAACCTAACATATTTGCCCTTTTTGCTTATTTTCTCTCACCCGCTACAGCAACCTAAGATTCCTGTGGGGGAAAAAGGGGCCAAATTTGGCCGAGATATCTCATGTAACAAAAAAGTTACAAGGCATTGAACTGCGATATACCGAAATCAGCAAAAAAGGCCTTGCACTGGGCGGAAAAACCCATGGCACTTAAAGGGTTAAAATATGGTTCTGTGCTCGTGGTGTGACTCCATTCACCTCCACAGATGTTTAAGAAGCTATCTTTGTTGACATTCCATTTATTGAAAAGTCTTTTTTGTAGTTTAGCACTTAGTTATGTTAGTGGGTTCATTCTGTTTAAAACTAAAATGAATAACTTCCTTTTGAGAAGGATTGCACTGTCTAAGAGAGGTTCTAGGATAAATTTTCTACAGTAGGTTTTAAGGGTTGTGCATGATTTCTCTCCTGTTTTTATAAGGTTCTGAAGGACTCTGTGGCAGAACATTTTTTGTAAAATAATGTATTTGGCATGGTTACTTGCGACTACGTCAAGATTTATAGGTGCAGTGTTAGCAGTAGTGGTAGCTGAAGTCTTGTTAATCACTTTCTGTTTTGTTTTACATTTTGAAAGAGGAGGCAAAGTTTCTGTACTGGAAGCTTGTTTTGTTTCGCTTAATGACTGTATTAGCTGTTTTGTTTGAACTTTTTGTACAAATTCTGCTAGAGATGGATGCTTTTTTTGGACACTTTTATTTTGATTCGCTCTACTTCTGCGTTGCTTTCTAGGAGTTGCTTTTTGGTAGGCATTCTTTGAGGTCTGTTGGAGAGAAAAAAAAAGTGTGGGTTGGACTGTTGTGCAGTGTATGTGTGCTTTGTGCATGCGTGTCTGAGTATGATGGTAAGGATGATTGTGCAGGTGTGTGATTGTGTAATGGGCAGCTACATCAAGTTGGGAAGGCTATTCTTGTATTTGTGTGTTACTATGCTGGGGTTCAGATGACAATACAAAGTATGCAGATGGTGAGGAGAAGCACTAATACTAATTATAATGGTAAAGAGTTAATACACCTGTTCGTTCTACAATACTAGAATTCTAGTGTGTTTGAGTAACAGAACATCATGGTAGTATTGTACTTACTTTTTTGTATGGAAAGTAGGTTTCTTCTAAATTCTTGTTCGTACTTCAGACACTGCTGCTTTTCAGGAGAGTGGTCTTCACTGCAATTGTAAAAGAAAGAAGTTTGTAAATATGTGTTTTTATAGCACTGTTGTTTATGTAGACATTGATTTTTTGCAGTACTAGTGTTTTCTGATAACAGCATAATATGTACATGCACTTTCCTTTGCCTGTGTGCATCCTCTATATTTTACTTAGACTCTGTTAGTTGAACATGCTTTACAAATGAGTATAATAGTAAGTGTACAGAGAACACTTGGCTTCTTAAGGCTGGGTTATTGGATGTTAGGAGATAGAAGAAATAATCATATGCTTTTTTGCTATTTTTAGAGTGTAAATGGCAGAAACTGTACAGAAAAGCATGCAATGTATGCATTTGTGAAGGTGTGGGAAATAGAGCAGAAGGATTTGATGTAGAGGCAGTGATGTTGTCTCAGCTGGGAGCCTTTGTAATGATATAGTCTATCTGTGTGAATGAATAAAGGTGCATTTACTCATCCTGGCTGCGTGTCATTTTATGATACACTACAGAGCCTTTTTCCACAATTATACTGTTATTTCTCTCATCTTTAAATATGAAATGACACATTTTTAGATAGCTGTGTGTGTAAACAAAACTGTGGAGAGCAGACAGGTTTGCAAGTGACACTTGATCATAGCAGATTGGAGAAACGACAGCAAGTTTATTTTACAGGTTATACAGGGTAAGTGGCAGTTACTCTGTTTATATGCATTCATGCAAGAGCTGTACATGTACTGTGCAGAAAATATTCATACCTGTAGTTTTTGTTCATGCATGTGGATGTGCATGAATCTGCAAGTAGAAATATTGGGGACTTTTATAGTAGTTGTTGCTGTAGGTCCTTTGCAGTCACAGTCCAATTGTACTGAGAGTGATCAATAGTACATCTAAAGTGCTGATTTGTCATGATGGAGTTAGATGTAGAGTTCTTGCATGTGATTGGTGGATGGTTGTGTGACTGCTTAACAGTAGCCAATGAGGGAATGGTGCAGAGAGTGAAGTGGAAAGGGTAGAAGGGCTGCCCCATTGTTACACGCTCTGTGGACACCGCAGCTGTCCGTGGACAGGGTGTGCCACATACGGGACTTCACAACATATCTGGAATGGAAATAGGCCTGTCGGGATCAGCCAATCGGGTGTTGAGGTTGTGGTTTGTATTGAAAGAGGCTGTGTGTAGTGAAGATGGCAGAGGTGGAGAAAGTCAGGGTGTTGGTGCTCGGAGATATGTGTGTTGATAGTTTGGAGCAGTATGCTAAATGTAGGAATGTAGCAAAGAATTTTGATGTAAAAGGAGTGGAAGTGGTGTGGAGAACTGTGCCTGGTTTTAATTTGCAGGCAATGTTGGAAGTTTGTCATGATATGGCTAGTTTCAATAGTCCAGATGTAGTTGTCCTTCACTGTGGTGCTGTGAATTTGGGCTATGTAAGTGCCCCTACTTTGTTGCAAGATCTGCAAAACTTGGTTCAGGCAGTCATGATAGTCCTTCCAAATGCTAAGGTTATTTTTTCTGCTTTGTTACCTAGGGCAGTATGGGACAATAGTTCTTTTTTTTGTCCTCAGCAAAATGTTGCTAGGTGTTTCATTAACCAAGGCATGTTTGCTTTTATGATTAGAGCTGGAAAGTTCTTTTGCAATAATGACAAAATTGAATCTGGTAATGTTGTTTACTTTAAAGCAGATGGCATTTCTTTATCTTTCATGGGAAATGCCATGCTGTTTTGGGATATAAGGATTGCTTTGGAGAAGCTAATGTGAAGATATGTGGAGGAAAATAAGAAAAAAATAAAATACAAAATAAAAGGTGTTTCTAAAGCAGCTTAAAAAAAAACAAAAAAAAGCTCTTTCCAGAGCCAACCTCAAAGGGGAAATGGGGCACACTATTTCAATTTTCATTCCCCACTCTCAGATTTTACAATTTGTCCACAGACACTGCGGTTGTCCGCAGACAGCACGTATTACATACAGGGATTTTGAGGTTAAGAGGTATGGAAATGAGACTTAGCAGAGCGAGGGATTGGTCAATAAAGTTTACTGGGTGTGATGTGTAAGGAGAGAGTTTGTCAGAAAGTCTTTTTCCTGAGAACGAGAGCACATAGCTATGGCTGTTTGTTTCAGAAAGCAGATTGTTTGGATTTTGGGAGATTCATGGATAAATTTGTTTGAGGTGCATGCAGATCGCTGTGGAGTGGCTGCACATCTTGGATTCCCTCATGTGGAAGTGCACTGGGATGGAGTGCGTGGAATGAAGTGGCTGGATTTGGTACCTCTTTGTGCTACATTGGTGACACAGTGTCATCCAGACATTATTATTATTTTATTATTATTCATTGTGGAGGGAGTAGTTTAGGACATGTGTCTGGAATCTCTTTGCAATTTGCAATGAAAGAAGGACTTGGGAGAGTCATGGACATGTTTCCAAACTCCTGAGTAATAGTTTCTCGTATAGCTCAGAGACAAACGTGGCTGTGTTCTTCTACATTTGGTCCACAAATGGAGAAAGCGAGGCGCAATGACAACAAGGCTGTTTGTGCCTTTTGAGAGGTGTTGGCATGTCCTCTTTTCACAATGAAATATTAGATTCGGTAGCACACACATTTTTCAAAGAGATGGAGTACATCTTACTTTTGCTGGCAATCAGATTTTTCTGTGAAATATACAAAAAGCATCGGAACCCTTTTTGGAATCATAGCAATCCATTTTGCAGTAGGTGTTGACCATTTGTTTTCGAAAAAAAAAAAAACACAAAAAGGCTTTTTTTGCCACCTCTTCCTGTTAGGGAGAATTCTCTGTTAAGGCTAATTTCCCAAACCTAGTGAGTCCCCCAGCAGCTTTGCTGGATTTTTGGGGTTTATTTTTTTCTCCTGCTAAGAGTGAGACTCTTTTTCTCCCACTCTTAGACATGATTTGAGATATCCTTTGACTTTGTAATGTGTTTTATGGGCTATGGGGTCTTTTACTCCATAGGGTTGCATGTATTTTTGGTAAGTGTGTTACACAGCACCCTCAGTGCAGTAACACAGGGGTGTCATAGTGACCCCCAAACATAGACTCCATACCATGGGACTGACTACTGTCTCCCAGGGCATGTAAAGTCACCATTGACTTTACTAGTCTGAAATTGGGAACAGAACCAGTACAAATCATCATATTGTGGAAGTACTGGTAGGGGTAATTAGATTGCCCCTGGGTCTGTTTTTCGAGGGGGCACTGTGCAGTCGCCCCTCGTCAAGTTTCTGGCTGGTGGCAGTGGTTACCACGCAAAATATTCCACTAGAAAATTTCCTATGGGATTTTCCCATTCATTTTAAACGCACCACTTTTTTGGTGCAATGTTAAAGATACCGCCGGGTTATTTATTTAATATTTATTCCCCGGTTGGGTCTTTTTGCCAGGACTCAGTTTTAAAATGGTGTTTGTGTTCGCCTCTGTAACTCCAACCCAAGTTGAGCCCTTTGTTCCACTTTTTGGCGGGCTTCTCCACAGAAGCCTCCAAAAGTGGTACACTCTGTCTGGGTCTACAGGATGTGTGGGAGGGGGGTTTAGGCACCCTTGTCTGAGTTGCCTTGGCAACTCAAGTCGCACTCTTGTGTGATTGGCCCAGTGGTGAGCCGCCCGGCTCACCACTTAGCATGTTTGAGTGACAGCTAGGACTGATGAATGGGGGTTTTCTGCATAAAAGCGGAGCTTTGGGGACTGGAACTTCAGAAGTCGCCACAGGACCAAAGAATCCAAAGAGGGAGAAGCTGAGCCAACCTGCAACAACAACACCACCGGTGGAGCCCTGCTGAACCATCTCACCACTTCCCAACGACAGAGAAGATCTTCATCCCGGAGAGTCTTCTTCCTCTGAACTGGTGGGGATAACCAGTTTGCCCTCTTTTTTGCCTTCCTGGATCGTCTCGTGGTCGAATCGCCCATGCCAAGCACCCCGGCGGCCGGATAGCCATGCTTCACCACTACTCCAAATAAAAGGGTAGTACCTTTTAACCGGGAAACTCAGCGGCTGGTTTCTTCCCTGGCAGTGCAACAACCTCCAGCTTTCCTCCACATCGAGACCTTGTCTTCCCCTGGATGAAGCACTGACTTGCACCCCGCTGCCAGGAAAAACTGCCCCCACTGGAGCTTTCTCACCATTTCAGGTACTGTGTCCCGCCTGGTCTCCCTTGCAAGAGACTGTTCAAGGTGTCCCATAAATCCTTGACTTTCTATCCTGGGGTGACTTGGAACCGGCTAACTAACTTTTCCTGACTTGATCCAACCCTTTTTGAACTATCTGCAAAGACTCTTTAAAAGTACTATTCAACTGTGTGATCTTGGACACATTCCGCCTTGCTCTCTCCAAGAGTGGGCCTGGCCTATGACTTTCTTGCTCCGCAGTAGACTCTGCCTTTTCTGATTTGCTCTGGTTCTCTTAAAGTGTTGGTATTGTGTATGTTTCTAATTCTGCCCTTTTCCCTCCCTTTTTAATTAACTTATTGGAGTGCCATCTTAGGTTAAGCGCTCACCTCTGTCTGAAAATAAGTGGTGTTTTAACTAAGACTTGTTCAATTAGTGATCAGGGATGTATACATATTAATAGTGACTGTGTTTGAACTTGCTTGCCATATTAGTGTTAGTGTATTTTATAAAGTGTGTTTTTAAATAAATAATTACATTCTTTTATACCCAAGCTTTGGTCAGTGTTTGCTTGTGCTACTGTACTTTTGTACCTATCTTGTATACTATATATACTGTCTAACTCTTCTTGAGAGAAGTCTGGCTGCTCAGCCACAGCTAACAGGTAAATCTTGGTGGTACAGACTGCTACCAAGTGGGTTTACTGCCAACACCTGTAGTCTTAAGCCTTTTGCAGTGGTCCCTAAGGGAACTGAACAGGTTTCTGCCTAACACTTCCACCTGTAGAAAAGTGCAATGGTTCTGATAGAACAGCACCCCAAACATTTTAAAAGTCTGCGGACAGTCCGAAGACTTCTAAAAATGCACTGGGCCCTGCAGCATTTCATTGACACTTCTATTTTTGAACTGTGAAAGGCGGCTCTGAAAAGAGCCTTTTTGTTTTGGTTTTTGTTGTTTTATATTTTTTTGGGTTTTTTAAACACGACACACAAGGAAAGGAGGGGAAAGGAGGATAAGGAAGGGCCACCAAACACGGGGATAAGAAAGGGCAGGTGGGGAGAGGAAGATGTAGGGTGGGACTTATTCAGGTAGTGGGCAGTCCTTCTCATGCTCGTTGACCGCAGTCTCGAAAGCACTTCGAAGGGTCTCCCCCTGCAGAGTACTGCATCACAGTACATGCAGAATACTGTGACCCTCGAAAAGTAAGGGTCAACAGCATCATGTATGGCCTGTGAGGCAGCTGGAGGGATGCGCTGTCCCACAGGAGTGTCTCTTGTGGTGGCAGGAGCAGAAACGGAGGATGCTGCATGGGAACTCAACCTACTACGTTTATCGCAAGGTACAACCTTACGAACAGCCCCACCGTGGAACGACCTTAGGTGTCGCTTCATTGATGTAGTACCATAGCTATACGAACCAGGCTTGCCACAACTCAGCACCATCTGGCACTGAGTGCAGCGCAACTTGTTTGCACATGCTTTTGGTACTCCATCAAGAGTGGTAAATAACCTCCACACCCAAGATTCATGATGAGTGCTAGTAGTAGGTACTTCCACTACCTCATCCTCTTCATCACTCTCCTCTGCATCCTCACGCCTGTTCCCCTCTGCAGGCCCTTGGGAAGGTGGTGGTGGTAAAGGGGGTGGGAGTGATGCTGAGACAGCAGTAGAACCAGCAGCAGCCATGGATGCCATCAGGACAGCTCTTAGCAATCAGCAAAAGCAAATAGCAAAAGCAGCAAAAGCAGGTAAATCTGCAGTAGTAGAAAGACAGAATGAGGATCAGCTCTGGGATGTGGCCTTTTATAGGGGTGCTGGGGTGCGCTTCGTGGACACCCGCGCCTTCCGCTGACACTTTGAACATCAAGAAAGGGCTTAAAAAGTTCCAAAAAAAGAATGTAGATCGCCAGGGACATTGTCTGGGACATATGCAATGGTGAACTTTTACTGGAAAATACTTTGGATTACTCAAAAAAGCACTTTTTAAATGGTCGGGGGCCCAGACAGTGTCCATAAACAAGGACCCACGCTGACCATGGGTGCGGTCACATGATGACACCGCGGACACTTTTGCAAATGGGGCAGCTGTTCATAGAACACTAAATGTGCGAGGTCGGTTGTGCGCATGCGCATGGATGTTTTACGGACAGTATTCCAGTCCCCGAACTAATTAAAAGTGCAACACATGTGTGGCGGACAGTTACGGACAGCCCCGCTGTATGTAGGGCCCAAGAGTGTGGTACGCATGTGCACGGGTGTTCTACGGACAGTGTTCAAGTCCCCGAATAAAATAAATGTGCGTCAGAACTTTGTGGACAGGCGGAGGGGATATGTGTTCTATGGACATATTCATTCAGGCTGCAGACATTGCGAACATGGGGAATGTTCTTAGGACACCTTAATTTGAATAGTTACAGACATGCGGACGGATTTAGTGTCCTACAGACACACCCATTTTAACTATGAACAGTGCGAACAGGTATAGTGTCCTTAGGACACTCCCATTTTGATTAATTACAGACAGGCGTACATCTTGTGTGTTCTAAGGACTCCAGTTTGATTACAAACAATACGAACAGGTATAGTGCCTTCAGACACCCACATTTTGGTTAATTGCGGACAGGCGGACATCTTGTGTGTCCTAAGGACACCTCCATTTTGATTGCGAACAGTACGAACAGGTATAATGTCTTTAGGACACCCCCATTTTGGTTAATCCGCTCTCCGCGGACACCCTAACTGCCTTTTTAAAAAAAATAAGACACAGGAATATACTAACAACACACTTAAAATGTTATTATTGTATAACAGTATAAACATTGCAAAAGAGAGGGGGGAGCAGAAACTGAAACAAATACAGGGGAATTAGGGGTTTGGACATGATGGATGGGAGGGGAGGAAGGGATGAAGTCTCATTGTAACATTTTTCTTGCTGTTGAGGGTTTGAGGTTAGTTGTCTGGGACATGGAGAGGGGGAACAGGTACATGTGGGACAGTGATATTTAATGTTTTCTTTTATGTGGTCCTCTACAAAGTGTCTTAAAATAATGCCATTTTTCATTAACATATCCATTTTTAGTTCCATTCGCTGAAGAGGATTTTCAAATTTCTCTCTTGGTATATTATTTTTAGTGTCTGTATGGTCTGTTTAAAAAAAATGTGTTAAGCGCACATAAAGTAATGGTTATTAATTGGCTTATATAGAGGAATGTTGTGTCTACCATTAGTATCACTGTCTTCACTCATTTCATTCCGTGGGAAATTTTCTTCCAGCCATTCCAAAGTACTGGACATTTCTGTGTAAAAAAAAAATATATATTAGCTTTAGTGTACCTAATCCAGAAAGTTTATAAATATATAAAATAAATGTAGTGTACTTACTAGATTCTTGTTAAGTTTTGCTGTTACTGCTGTGTAGGTCTGCTGTTGCTTTTTGCTGTGCAGTTTATGTGAGGTAATTATGTTGGAGTCATATTTATTTTGTTTTGGTATATTCCAATCTGGTGCATATGCTATTCAAATGGATGGTTGATGTCTTACATATACAGTTTCCACTTCTTATTTATTATTAAATGTAATGTGTTTATGTGCTGCTTTTTGAACTTGTTCAGTGTTTCTATTGCATGATACAACAATGTAAGATACCTCCTGAGTTTTTGGATAGTATTGATGTTGGCCGAGTCCATCCGCGGACATGTGCATAGTCTGCAGACATCAGAACCACTAGCACAGGTAGAGTATTCAGTATGTTCTATGTTATATGTATAGAAACTAAGGGAATCCTAGGAAACATGTATAAAATGTATATTATCTATATCTATATTCAGTGAAAAAACTTTGTAAAAGGGGTGTTATGGTTAGGTTGAGCTACTAAAAACCTATGAAATTCAGTGAAATAAATTTGTTAAAGGGACGTTATGGTTAAGTTGTGCTACTAAAAACCTATGAAATTCAGAGAAAAAAACATTGTTAAAGGGACCTTATGGTTCAAGTTAAACCAAAAAAAAACGGAAATTCGCCAGTTATGGTACGCTAAGCTACCATAACTCGTGCCACCACAGTGCACTGCTAAGACTAACACCCAGGACATCAAAGATGACATTACAAAGTAAGCACAAACAAGTAAGTAAGCAGGGCAATCTAGAAAAAGGAACTACAGTGAGGAAATCAAATCAAGAGGCCAGGGCCAAAGTCAATGGACCAAAGTCTTTGCAGAGGATCACACAGTTCAGGGTAGTTCGCGGTTAAGTCTTTGCCAAGAGTTCAGAACGAAGTTGGTCGGACGAAAAGTTACTTTAAAGCATAGAGAATGACAAGCCCTCGGATTGGCGAAAGATTTCACACACTTTCACTGCAGCTGGACGAAACGAACAACCGGGTTAGCACAGTACCTTTAGAGCACAAGAATGCTGTAGCTCAGGCAGACATTCCTGGCAGGTCCTGCAGGCTCACGGCTCTTGAAGCGACTGTCGGACTGACAAGAAGGAGCAAGACTGGTGGGTCCTGCACTGCCCAGGAAAGAAACCAGCAGCGGAGTAAAGCGAAAAATAAAAGGTGCACTCCTTAAAATGCAAGCAGAGTCCATTCCTCCTGGATATCCGGTTCACTGTAGCTCTGTACAGCAAATTCGCCCAGAGGAGGGAGGCCTGGCTAGCAGTTTGGCGAACTGGTTGTTCCCACCAGCTCAAGGGGAGAAGATTACTTGCAGATCTTCTCTGTCGTCGAAGTTTGGAGATTCGGACCCACAGCAGGGCTTCACCAGGAAGTTCAGTCGTGGTAGAGGTCCTTTCTGTCAGCTTCTCTTTGGTTCTCTCAATCCAGTGGTGACCCTGCCTTCTCAGTCCAGGAGAACTGCTTTTTATGCAGTTTTTCCCCCCATTCACACAACCTGGCTGTCAATCACGCAGCAGGGTGGATGTCCTGGCGGGACAGTCACCTAGCCAATCAAACAGGAGTATGACTGGGGTTACCAAGGGAACCCATGGCAGGGATCCTAAAACCCCTCCCTCACATCCTGCCTACCCAGACTTTCAGGTGCCTAAGGAGGGCTTCTGTGCAGAAGCCCGCCAAACGTCACCGAACAAAGGGACCAAACCTGGTATGGCGTGCTGAGTAAAACACGAGAAAGACATTTACAAAAAGAAATGGCGAATAAACCCAGCCGCAACCGTATAAAAACGTATATGTTCCAGCGGGTTTAAGTTCGAGGCTACCAAGATAGCCTAAAACAATACCAAGGCTATTTAAGAAAACTGCGGTACGAAAAATAGGGTAGTTACCACAGCCACCAGCCAAGTCTTAATGAAAAGGGAATGAAACAATGTTCCATGAGAGACACACAAAAAAGGGATAACTATTAACCCTTTCCAGTACTCAATGTAAGATAGTTTGTATTGGGTCTGTGGTTTTAAAAAGACTAAATAGGTTAAGGGCAACTTTACCAGTTCTGGGAGACAGTAGTCAGTCCCAGAAAATGAAGTCTTAGTTGGGAAGTCTAAAAAGACAGCCCTGTGTCACTGCACTGAAGGTGCTGTGTAACACACAGTAAAAAGATGATGCCTATGAAGTAGATGAGGTTCCACAGTCTATGAACACAAAACATGTTAAACACGCACAGCAAAACACATGTAAGGGTGGGAAAAAAAAGCTCACACTCTTACCAGGTGAAAAAAATAAATCCTAGAAATCCAGCAAAGCTGCTGAGGGACTCAGTAGGTAAGGGAAATGAGCGATTCTGGAGAATTCTCCCTAACACTCACCCCCCCTCCCCCAGACTAAGGGACGGGAGGATTTAATCCACTCCTGGATGAATCTCTTCACTATAGTCAGTTAAAAACATCCTAGAGAGACCATCAGCATTTTGGTAGTGACATACTGCTCTGTGCTCAATGTTGAAATCAAAACCTTGCTGGCAGATTGACCATCTTAGACGTTTTGGGTTTTCCCTGTTCATTTGCATTAACCCTCTCAAGGGTTGGTGGTCAGCTTAAATCACAAAAGTAGATCCATACAAATATGGTCTAAACGTCTTCAAAGACCACACAATGGCAACGCATTCAAGCTCTATGGTTGCCCACCTTGTTTCTGGTTCCTTCCGTTTCCTACAGATGAAGCAAATGGGGTGCTCCCTACCTTTCTCATCCAGTTGACTAAGGACGGCATCTAGACCTGTATTGGATGCATCTGTCTGCACAATGAAGGGTTGGTGATAATCAGGAGCTCTTAGGACTGGAGCTTGACAAAGGGCTTACTTCAGGTTTTCAAAGGCTTGAGCGCACTCCTCATTCCATCTAACCTTTTTAGGGAATTTTGGAGAGGAGATTACATTCAAGGGAAAAGCTATGGTCCCATAGTTCTTTATGAAATTCCTGTAGTACCGAGTGAGACCTAGGAAGGCTCTCACTTGGGTTTGAGTAGTAGGGGTGGCCCAGTTTTGTACAGTTTGTGCTTTGCAAGGCAATGGCCTTATCTCCTCCTACCTCATGACTAAGGTAGACCACTTTGCTCTGACCAATTTGACATTTGCTGCCTTTATGGTCAGATGGGCCTGCTCAAGAGCATGCAAAACATATCCTAAATGATCAACATGTTCTTTCCAAGTAGGGCTGAACACTGCAATGTCATCCAAGTATGCCATGCAGGAGTCCCCCATCCCATTCAGAACTTGATTGACCAGCCTTTGGTATGTAGCAGGTGCATTCTTTAATCCAAAAGGCATAACCTTGAACTGGTAGAGGCCTGCTGGGGTGGAGTATGCCGTTTTCTCCTTGGCATGGTCTGTCAGGGCTATTTGCCAATAGCCTGACGTCAGATCAAATGTACTGAGGTACTTGGCTGAACCAAGTCTATCCACCAGTTCATTTGTCCTTGGCAAAGGATGGGCATCAGTCTTAGTGACCGCATTTAGAGCTCTATGGTCCACACAGAATCACAACTCCTTGGATCCTGCCTTTGATACTAGAACAACTGGACTAGACCATGGAATTTTAGAGGGCTCTATAATCCTAAGATCAAGCATCTTGTTGACCTCTCCTTTGATGTGGGATCTCACATGTTCTGACATTCTGTAACCTCTGATTTTCACAGGTAGACAGTCACCAGTGAGAATATCATGCTGGCCCCAAGGGATCAAGCCTGGTGAGAGTGAAAGCAGGGAGGCAAACTGATTTAACAGAACTTTGCACTCCTCCTGTTGTTCAGATGTCAGTTGAGAAGAGAGATTGGCTCCTTATATGTTCCCATCTAAAGGTTGGCCTCTGAGGAGGTCAGGTAGAGGTTCACTCTCCTCCTCCTCTTGAGCTGAAGCTAGAAGCAGAGCCCCCACTTCTGGTCTCGAAACATATGCCTTCAAACGGTTGGTGTGAAAGACTCTGGGAGCCTCCTTAGGTCTGCCTAAGTCCACCAAATAGTTCACCTCTCCAAGTTTGCCCAAAAAACTTGACGGGTGCTATCCATTTGTCCTGCAAGGCCCTCTGCCTTGTTGGCACCATAACTAATACCAGCTGGTCTTAAAACTCACCCATGCTGGCCTTCTGGTCATGCCAGAGCCTGACCTGCTTTTAAGTTATCACTAGCTTCTGCCATCATGTGTGACATTCTCCTCCGGTGACCTATCACATAGTCAGTTACTCTGACTGGCTTGGGGGAAGGAGCACTCTCCAACCCCTCATTAATCAGGGCCAATGGACCACTGACTGGATGGCCATAGAGAAGTTCAAAGAGACTGTAACCAACTCCATCCTGATGGACTTCTCTATAAGCAAAGAGAAGGCATGGCAGTAGCAGGTCCCACTTTCTCTAAGGGGTTCCTCTAAAGCACCTATCATGCTCTTCATAGTACGATTAAACCTCTCTACCAGTCCATTTGTATGTGGATAGTAGGCGGTAGAGAACTTGTAAGTGACACCACAGTTTTCCCACATGGCTTGCATGTAGTGGGATATCAAATTGGATCCCCTGTCAGATATCACTTCCTTAGGAAACCCTACTCTGGTAAAAATACCAAGTAGAGCCTTAGCCACAGCCTGAGCCGTAACAATCCTCATAGGTATTACTTCAGGATGCCTAGTAGCACGATCTACTATGACCAGTATAAACCTGTTTCCTGAAGATGTGGGAGGGTCTAGGGGACCAACAATGTTGATGTCCACCCTCTCAAAAGGAATTCCCACCACTGAGAGAGGCACCAGGGGTGCCACATTTTTGGCTCCGCTCTTACCAGTGGTTTGGCAAGTGTGACAGCTCCTACAGAATTTGTCAACTTCTGAACCATTTTAGGCCAATAGAAGTATAAAGAGAGCCTTTCCTTGATCTTTTTGAAACTCAAATGACCAGCCAAAGGTATCTCATGGGCCAACTGTAGGAACTGGAATCTGTTTGCTAGGGGCACTAGAATTATTTTGCAATCCACAGGGATAGACTCAGTCGGTTCACTGTAGAAGAGGCCATCTTCCCAGCTTAACCTATGCTTTCAAACTTCTTTCCCATCAAGTTGAGAAGCAGCCGGTTGTCGAAGACCCTCGAGAGTAGGACAGCCTCTTTGTCCTCTGCTGAAGGCTGCCCTGTTGGGCCCACCTTCTGCCAGTAAAGACAACAGGTCAGGATGGTCAACAGGGTCAAGATCTCCAACCAAAACAGTGTCTTCTTCCAGATCTGACTCTTCAGAAACTGGATCAACCACACAAGGTTGTACTTCACACTCTGCCTCAGCAGATGGAGGAGTCACAGGTGTGACTTTGGACAATCTTGGGGATGTCCTTGTTGGTAGCACAGTGGTGCCATCTGTCTTCTTCTCGGAGGTCTTGTGTTTCCCCTTTGCCTCTTTCTTTCCAGAAATAGCAGTGAGCAACTCCTGTGGAGTGGAAGTAATAGTTTCCTCTTTCAACTCTTCTGGAGAGCCTCGCAAGGTCCTCTCCCTTGCAGGCCTAGTGTGCTCCTGTTTCTTTTTACTGGGAGGCCTAGGGGTACTTGACACAACTCCAAGTGTTTTCAGGTCATTACCCAACAGGACTCTCCTAGGCACTTCACTGTGCACACTAACAGGTATTTTGAGAGTCAAATCATTACACTGGATGAGATATGGTAACTGGGGAAGCATTTGCACAGGGCCTCCAGCTAACTTGGTGAGGCGTTTGGGTGTTTTAGCAACATCCTCCACCTTGAAAAATGATTCATCCACCACAGTTATGCTGGCTCCAGTGTCTCTGATGGCAGGAGTCTCCTGGCCATTCACAAGAACACTTTCTTTATAATACTCTTTTGTATTATCTGGGATGGAATTACAGACATCTAAATTCTGTTGTTCGCACAAGCCCAGGGACAATAAAGAAACACCAGCTGAGACTCTCATGGGTTCATCAGCCAGTAGGTGAAAGTTTCCACTTGCCATAGGTACTTCCTCCTCTGGGGAGAAGGCTAAGGAAAAAGTGTGGACCCCTGAAGCTTTACCCTGGCATCTGGGATTCCCTTTCACATGGTCAGTTGACACACAAACATAACATTTCCCAAATGTCTTGATGAATGGGGGTTTGTTCTGACCTCCATCTGGTTTGGGTCCAGATGGTGCACTAGCCTGATTCGGTTTCCCTTATGTTGCTGTTTGTGGCCCTCTTTTGGATTGGAGGTATTAGAATTCTCCTTGTTATCTTTCGTTTGCTGCTTTCCCTCATCCTTCTTCTGAGTTGCCCCATAATTCTTGTGAGTAGCCCTGTTGGCAAGCCACAAGTCAGCAGCCTTAGCTAACTTCTTTGGATCTATCTCCTTAGAATCAGCCAAGTGCTGTCTGAGCTCAGGAGAGCAGGCATCATAAATTGACTCCAACATAACAAGATTTCTCATACTTTCATAAGTGTTCACTCTGTAACCCTTAACCCAACCATCTGAGTTTTTTAAACAGTCACACACCCAGATAGTCCAAGGGGTACCATCATGCTTTTTGAGGGTCCTAAACCTCTTAAGGTACTGGGAAGGGGTCTTCCCAAATCTAGCAATTAAAGCTAGTTTCACACACTCATAATCCATCCTATCCACCTCCCCCAACTCCATCACACCATCAGATGCAACAGTGGGTAGCCTAGAGAAGAGCCAAGGAAAAAACTGATTCCCTGTAATGTCTTGAATCCCATGGTTATATTCAAATATTGCCAACCATTCCAAAATATCAAGCTTAGCCTCATACATACCCACAATTTCTTTAGGCATACGGGGTCTCTTAGGACTGGAAGACCTAGAAGACTCTGGGAGAGAAGCATTTTCCATAGACAACATTTTCATTCCTAAGGCATGGTTCATCTCCATTTCTCTGAGCTTAAGTTCTTGATGCTTTTGTTCCATTTGAGCATTTAACCGTTTAAACTCCAGTTCAAGCCTCACCTTTTCTAGAGCATTGAATTCAGGGCTGAGTGTAGGACCTGTAGGGGTCCCAGTGGACAATGGTTGAGGTTGTTGAGCAGGTAAAGGAGCAGTGAGGCCTACATTGTGGGACACACCTGTTTCATCTAACTCATCAATAATAGACACATTATCATCCTCATTATTTTCCACATTTGTTGAGGGGTTAGGTATTTCAGACTCACCCTCCAGACATTGTTTCTCAAACAACCTTTCAAGCAATTCAGACTTTTTGCTTTTAAGAGAGAGATTCCTTTCTCTACACAGATTTTTCAGATAATCCACACTGTAACTAAGGATGGTCTCCTGACTGTAGCTTTCCATATCAGACATGATTAATATTGCTTTTTTGTGATGTTTAGACTTGTGGTTAGTTGATCCAAGGTAATAGCAGCACTCTAAGTGTAATCACTATACTTGATCCTCACCGCTGTACACCAGTTTTAGGCAGAATTACATGCAGTACCCTTTGGGAACACCACACACAATTAGGACTACAAGTGAAAGTACAAATTCAACATTGGCACAAGCCTGTATTACACAGTAAAGTGGTTGCGATGGCTGAACAGCCAGACTTGTCTCAAGAGTAAAGTGAGCAGTATCAATAGTTACACAAAGGACAGCAGTTACTATGATTCAAACAAACACTGACTCGAGGTTTCTGAGTAAAAGAATATACATTTATTTACACATCAGTTATTAAACATTTCACTATTATAAAGCACTTGAAAATCATGATTCTAATACACTACACCACACCCAATAGATTCTGGACAGGTTAGGCTCAAAATGAAGTGTGAGCAAAATGGCACTCTAGTAATAAAAAGGGAGGGAAAGACAAAGTTAGACAGAAGTGGAGAGGCACCAACAAGTAAGTAAGCAGGGCAATCTAGAAAAGGAACTACAGTGAGGAAATCAAATCAAGAGGCCAGGGCCAAAGTCAATGGACCAAAGTCTTTACAGAGGATCGCACAGTTCAGGGTAGTTTGCGGTTAAGTCTTTGCCAAGAGTTCAGAACGAAGTTGGTCAGATGAAAAGTTACTTTAAAGCATAGAGAAGGACAAGGCCTCGGATTGGCGAAAGATTTCACACACTTTCACCGCGGCCGGAAGAAACAAACAACCGGGTTAGCACAGTACCTTTAGAGCAGAAGAATGCTGTAGCTGAGGCAGAGGTTCCTGGCAGGGCCTGCAGGCTCACGGTTCCTGAAGCGACTGTCGGACTGACAAGAAGGAGGAAGACTGGAGGATCTTGCACTGCCCAGGGAAGAAACCAGCAGCAGAGCAAAGCAACAAATAAAAGGTACACTCCTTAAAACGCAGGCAGGTCCTTTCCTCCTGGCTATCTGGTTCACTGTAGCTCTGTACAGCAAATTCGTCCAGAGGAGGGAGGCCTGGCTAGCAGTTTGACGAACTGGTTGTTCCCACCATTTCAAGGGGAGAAGATTCCTTGCAGATCTTCCCTGTCGTCGAAGTTTGGAGATTCGGACCCGCAGCGGGCTTCACCGGGAGGTTCAGCCATGGTAGAGGTCCTTTTCTGTCAGCTTCTCTCCGGTTCTCTCGATCCAGTGGCGACCCTGCCTTCTCAATCCCAGAGACCTGCTTTTTTTGCAGTTTTTCGCCAATTCACACAGCCTGGCTATCAATCACACAGCAGGGTGGCTGACCTGGTGGCACAGTCACCTAGCCAATCAAACAGGAGTGCGACTTGGGTTACCAAGGGAACCCATGGCAGGGGTCCTAAAACCCCTCCCTCACATCCTGCCTACCCAGACTTTCAGGCACCTAAGGAGGGCTTCTGTGCAGAAGCCCGCCAAAAGTCGGCGAACAAAGGTACCAAACCTGGTTTGGCGCTCAGCGTAAAACACGAGAAAGACCTTTACAAACAGAAAGGGTGAATAAACCCAGCCGGAACCGTATAAAAAGATATATGGTCCAGCGGGTTTAAGTTCGGGGCTACCAAGATAGCCTAAAACAATACCAAGGCTATTTAAGATAACCACAGTACAAAAAATAGGGTAGTTACCACTGCCACCAGCCAAGTCTTAATGAAAAGGGAATAAAACAATGTTCCATGAGACACAGACAAAAACGGATAACTATTAACCCTTTCCAGTACTCTATCTAAGATAGTTTGCACTGGGTTTGTGGTTTTAAAAAGACTAATAAAGTTAAGGGCAACTTTACCAGTTCTGGGAGACAGTAGTCAGTCCCAGAAAATGGAGTCTTAGTTGGGAAGTCTAAAAAGACAACCCTGTGTCACTGCACTGAAGGTGCTGTGTAACACACAGTAAAAAGATGATGCCCATTGAGTAGGTGAGGTTCCACAGTCTATGAACACAAAAATGTTAAACACACCCAGCAAAACACAAGTAAGAGTGGGAAAAAAGGTCACACTCTTACCAGTTGAAAAAAATAAATCCTAGAAATCCAGCAAAGCTGCTGAGGGCCTCAGTAGGTAAGGGAAATCAGCCATTCTGGAGAATTCTCCCTAACACGTGCCTTTAACAAAGTTTTTTACTGATATATATATATATATATATATATATATATATATATATATATATATATACATATATATATCAGTAAAAAAAACTTTGTTAAAGGGATGTTATGGTTAAGTTGCACTACTAAAAACCTATGAAATTCAGTAAAAAAACCTTGTTAAGGGCACATTATGGTACTAGGTAAAATCGAAAAACCCCTGAAATTCGCCAGTTATGGTAGGCTAAGCAACCATACCTGCCCGCACCACTGTGCATTGCTAACACTAACACCCAGGACATGAAAGATGGCATCACAAATGTCATTGACGACATCACTAATGATATCACATGTGTAGGCCCTTTGTTTTTGTTCACTGCCATATATATATATGTATATTCAGTAAAAAAAACTTTGTTAAAGGGACGTTATGGTTCAAAGTAAAACAGAAAAACCCATGACATTCGCTAGTTATGGTAAGCTTAGCAACCATAACCCGCTTCACCTACGTGCATTGCTAAGACTAACACCCAGGATTTTACCTAGAACCATAACGTGTCCTTAACAACGTTTTTTTACTGAATTTCATAGGTTTTTAGTAGTGCAACTTAACCATAACGTCCCTTTAACAAAGTTTTTTTTTACTGAATTTCATAGGTTTTTAGTAGGGCAACTGACCCATATCGTGCCTTGTACAACATTTTTCTAGTGAATTGAATAGGTTTCTAGTAGTGACACGTAAACATACCAGTTACGAACATTTGCCTTCACTGCACACCTTCCGAAGAATGCCACATGATCATATGCTGGCGCACAGCATGTTGACGTGTTCGAAAACTCATACACAATTCACAATAAGATATGTGCCTCGTGGACAGTGTGGAAGTACAATTTGTGCTGCTGTGTGAACATGCAACCGCAACATTTTCTGTGCAGAACTCCAACACCTAATCGTACACAGCTTATATCAACGTAGTACACAGCACATACTTTTAACAAAACTGCTATTCATCTTAAAAGGACATTAGCTAAAACCATCCCTCCTCCGCAAAAAACACCACTAGTGCTGTGAAGAAACAGCTGTAGAAACACTGCCCCTAGCTCACAAATAATACACCCACTACATTTTCCACCTTCCCCTCCATATTACTGTTTGCTGCCTCTTTCCTCAGTGCCGTCCGCAACTTTCGGTCTTAGCTATCCTTCCAAACAAAAGCCATACATACACTAAAGAATTGTTCCTTTGTGACCCACCATTCACCAAATAAACGCATACACTACATCTGCTTTATATTTCGTAGTAAAGTACATAGACGAAATAAGATTTTCAAACAGTTCCATTTAATGTTTCTGGTATGCTAATGGGAATATTGTAGTGTTCATCCTCCGTTCCAGGGACTGGGACGGTGGACAAAGTGCCAGCAGGGCAAGTTATGAGGGCAACGGAACCAAAAATGCATAACGAGGTCTCTGGATCATTACCCCCCTTCTACTCCTAAAATGGGGGATGCAAGCCATTTGCAATGTACATTTCCAAACCAGTAACCCGTGGTATTAAAACAGATTACTCTGTGTCTTGAAGCGGGCCGCCTCTGGCGTCCCGCTTTAAGAAATAAAATCCTCTTCCAAGATGGCCACCATAGAAAGGGAAGCCGGGTGTTGCATAAATAGTCCTTCTTCGCTTTCCATTGGAGTATGCAAAAAAAAATGGAAACTGTGTGACCATATTGCCAGGAGCACATTTTTTATTCCCATTGAAATGTATGGTTATGTACAACAAGTTTACCACAAAGCCAGTCCCAGGTGGACATTGCCACTGTAATGCTATCTTTTCTCCATTCTGGTCATGGCCAGTAGCCACATTGCGCACATCATGACCTTATACCATTACCCCGACACAGTGGCCACTACCCATAGGTACAGCCTACCCCTCAGCCATTGAAGTTGTAGCGTTGTTTTTTATTGAAATAGCGACACTTGTCAAACACCAAAACAGTGCAACATCTGCAACACCAGTCTTTTCGGGCGTTACCAATCTGCCGTAGACACATTTTCAGGAAATGCACCAAGTTTTTTTCCCCAAAACTGTCAAATGACTGCCCAAATGAATTGTCATATTACGTGTGGAAAAAAACCCCAACAAACTCTGTGGCCTCAATCACAATCATGGCAGACATATTGAAACCATGAGCATTAGCGCTCACCTTCGTACACATATTTTTATAAGGTGCCCAGGTGGAAAGGTCAGAAGATATGATTGTACCGAGGATGCAACCATGTATGTTTGCAGAAACATTCATGTAGCACAAACATTTGCAGTGTACCTTACCATATTTTTCCTCTTTGACAAACATACTAAATCTGACAGCAGAGCGTGTTCATCCTGTGCTAATCTTCGCCATTGCTGCAGCTGGCTGACATAAGTGGCCCTGACGTCAATAAAGCATAATGGCTGCCCTTGACCTTCACATAACCAACCCTAGTGATATGCAGTACCTTTCTCATTGCCGATCCTCTCCAGCATAGCCAAATGCGCTCATAAGCACCTACGTGCTGTGACGCAGCACCTGAAAATTAACACACAGTAACGTACCATGCAGCATGTGACATTTTTAAGTAATAAACTAGTTTTTAAAAGAAATAGTAACATTTTTGAATTTGTAAAGTACTTTTATTTCACAATAAACTGTGCAAGAACATCGCAGTAATCCCATTTTCAAACACATAATACATTTGTTTCTTCGGTCGTTATTGAAAATGTTAATGGTGAAGCACACGTTGGTTTTTTCCAAACACAAATTATGCGTTTTCGATAAAGCAACCCCTTTGTTTGCGCAATGATTTTCAAAACTTCGCCATGACCTTTTGCCTACACCACAGTAAAAGATGTTATGTTACTCCTAATAGACACTTCAGCGTACGGACAAAGAGGGCCGGCGCGATCATCCCACAGAATTATTACGGGCTGGCAGCCGGTCCCCAGCAACTGCATTTGGCAGCTGAAGAAGCCATCACTCGGCATCTGGAAACCATGACATGCACAGTAGCTGGTCGGGAAAGTTTAAAGAAAACACTTATCAATAACCAACCTTTACCAAACTATTTAAAAAAAGACAAAAAGAACGTAGGAACTAAGAAACAAATCGAAGTTGCCATACAAAAAATGTTAAGTAAATAGTAAATAGGTTTCAACATGGGTATAGCTATTGACAGGCTACAAATGCCAACAATTTGCACACTCTATAAGTTTAAAAAAATGACAACTACACACAAAGATACTATTGTAGGTACCAAGGCAAAAGTAATGTGCAAGCATTTGCAAATGCCACCTCGTGATTCCAGAAAAGACCAACAGAACGTGCAAAGTGATACAGCAACCGATATGGCCAAACATGACATTTTAAAGGGAAAATAGTAGCATTCGACAAGGGTGAATGAATGCATAGCCTGAGAACGCGGACAATCTGCACTCTCGGTAAGGGGGAAAAAAATAACAACTGCATAGAAAGGTAATACATCAGTAATATTGTCAAAAATAATGGTCTGGTAATATAAAAATTTAAACTCAGTGCAGTGTGCAGTCATCAAAATTAAACTTACATGATATGTACCGCCTCCATTGGTTTAGGTGAAGTCAGACAGCAATGTTTTTGGCTCAAAGAATGTTCGTGAAGTGATATTTCATGTGCCTTACAAACGTTTTTGAAACATAACCTTATCAAATGGTATGTGTTGCAAACTTTCACTCCCTCATTCTTACTGATTTTTCGCTGTAGCTCAAGGTAAAAAAACAATGGACCCTTATGGGTACAGTTGGATGCGTGGCCCTACTGTGCTGGAAACCAAAAAAAGCAAAGCAAGTGACCTTCACTCAGAATGCAAATACATTCTCACTTTACAACATATTAGAATCCATTCATGAGAACCGCTACTCCCATACAAGTGCTGAAACACTGTTGGCAGCAAATAGTGCAGGTGGCTTTCTCAGATTTTAAAATGTAGGACGCCAGTCTCACAGCAATAGTATTGTTAAAGCGTTGCAAGACAGACGGAGTGATTCTTCGCAGTATATTGAGCATCTACTGCCACTGTACTGTATGAGTTTGGTGACATGAAAACACCACTTTTTGACTTCCTGCTGCCACAGCCCATCCCAGCCTCAGTAACGCTCACCTTCCGAAACAGTGTTGCATAAGTGTAACAAGTGCAATGCTGGCTGCGTTTGTATGTTTTGGGGGGCGATGTCCGCGTACACCAAAACACGAACAAAAGATGGTGGCCGCAGCGAAAGACTCTCACGCACTTCACGCTGTTCCACAATCAATCAGTAAAGGGGCCACATGTCTGTGGACATGGAAGCCGCCCAAAAAGTGCTCTTTTTATGGAAGCAGCAACTTAACTGTAACTGCACAGCCACTACCGTGGCTGTGTAATATGCTGCAGTGGTTGTGGCAAAAGCCTACAGTCTTGGGTGTAAGGCCATAGATATTTCAATGTATGGGTGTGCAGTATGTAAAAACCATAGTGGCCTATAACTCCAGTGCTTATATCTTGGTTTTTGGCTAGGTCCTAGCCGCAACCACCACAGCATATCACACCAATTGTGGCTTTTAACTGCACTACGTACAAGTTTGGTCTTGGGTGCATGGCCTTTGGCCATGCATCCAAGACTGTACATCCTTCCACAACCACCTCCTTGATAATACGGGTGTATGCATAGCTGTGATATGCTGCAGTGGTTGTTGCCAGGGCCTAGAGTCTTGGGTGTATGTCCATACATATTTTAATGTATGGGTGTGCAGTGTCAAATAATTGCAGTGCTTATAACTTTGTTGTTTGGTGCATGTCCTGGTGTATCTATAGCTGTGATATGCTGAAGTGGTTGTGCCCAGAGGCTAGAGGCTTGGGTGTAAGGGCATAAATAGTTGAAGGAGTGGGTGTGTAGTGTATGAAAACCGTTGTGGCTAATAACTCTACTGCTTTTAACTTAGTCCTTGGGTGCACGGCCTTCGGCCATGCACCCAAGACTCTAGGTGCTGGGCTCAACTACCACAGCATATCCTACCCATAGTGCCTTATAGTTTCTCTACCTATCAATTTCATCTTGGGTGCATGGCCTTTGGCCATGCAACCAAGACTGTAGGCCCTGGCCGCCACCACCCCAGCATATCACCCCCCTGGTGGCATATAAATGGGGAGCACACTCATATTAAAAAAAATGTTAAGTACGGCATGTAACCAATCTTAATGTTCGCTGACACTACGCGTGTCCATAGAATACTTTCAAGTTGCCTGCGCACAGCACTGACTGAAGTACTGTCCTTGTGACACCCCTCACATTAAGTACTTACAAACATTCCAGACAAGGCGGGCATAGGGAATACATCATGAACACAGTTTCGGAAACAGCATTTCCTCTCTGGTCGCTGCCGCGCTGTCAGCGGATCCAAGATGTCAGGCGCATCCAAACAACCTGACGCAAATCACGGCTCACTGCAGCCAATCGGCAGAGACGTTGCGTGTCCGCGGTCAAGACATCAGCCCCTTAGCCAATAGGTATCCTGTCCACGGAGCGAACAGGGAAGTGTGACCGCGGAGCGGACATAGATATCACAAATTTTTAGAGACATACTTTTCGATCGTTTTAAAGGAAACTACTGGACGGATTGCCACCAAATTTTAAAAAGCACGCTTTCGGGACTAAGCCCCTGCCGCAAACTTGGTGAAAATCCGTCCAGCGGTTTGGCCTGTAGGCGTGTGCAAAGTTTTTCCCCCATTCAGTCTACAGGAAAAAAATAAGTTTTAGGACCCCCCCTACAACTTTTTGTCAATATAATAATGCCATAAAACTATCAGAGGTCACTGGGAGAACTATCATGACATACACAATTCATTACACAATCCATTGCTATGTACACCATTGCACTACAGAGTTCTTTCCAGTATAGCAACCAACTCATGGAGAAACATAGGCATTGGGCCTCATTCCGAGGTTGGCGGTAAGTATTGGTTTTTACCGGCATGGCGGAAAGACCGAGTCCGATCTGGTACCACGCCTCTATTTACAGGCTATTCCGACTTCGCAGGCACGAGCTTTCTGCCATGCCGGTAAATCCCCTAGCGGCATACCGCTAAAGGGCCCGTTAAACCCCTTAGCGGCATGAAGCAAGACGTTCCTTACAACACCGCCATCGAAGCTTCGCGGTCCGTAATTAGCAGTGACCGTAATTTACGGATACTGTAAATTACGGTCACCGCTAATTAACGGATACGGAAATTACGTCATCGCACAGGAACGGGAAGGAGTACGGCGGCCATCTTTAAAAATGCAATCCATTGCCATCTCTTCATACAGGACCCGGAGGCATATTTGGAAAATAGCCATTAGACACCAGCATCATGCCGAAAGCACTGAAAAAAGGTGCCGCCCGCATAAGGAAGGCGCGCTTCACGCAGGACGAGCTCCAGGTCCTGGTGGACACTCTGCACGAACATGCTGAGATAGTATTCAGCAGTGACATGCGTAGGCCCACCGTTGTCAGGAAGAAGGAGATCTGAGGGTTGCACAGAGGGTGAGCGCCATAGGAAACACCCCCCGCACCACGAAGGACTGCAGGAAACGGTGGGATGACCTCCGTCTCAGGGTGTGGGCCATCCTATCGGCCAACCGAACCCAGGCCCTGGAGACAGGAGGAGGCCCAGCTTCTCCCTTCAAGATGATGCCCTGGGAGCAAACGTGTGCGGACATGATGGGCACAGAAGCCATAGAAGGGGTTGGCGAAATGGAGTGCGGTGCTCCGTCATCCGCTGATGGAGGTGAGTGTCATGAGTCAAGACAGTAAATGCATTCCCAATGTAAGGCACCGCCAAGGGCTGGGCAAGCTGTCAGTTCACGTATGGGAAATCCCCCACCCCCACAATGAAATCATGCCGTAACAAGTGGGACCCATGCTGATGTCAGGTGCAAGGCTCCAACCCATATTGGCCATAGCACACAAAGAGGCAGTCAATGTGAGTCAGCACAGTACTCGGCCAACATGAGTGACCCAGACATCTGCAGGCATTTTCCATCCAAGCCCAGATTACTGTCCCACTCACCACCCAAATGTCAACAAAACTCTGCAATCCCATTGTTATACCATAGGCTTGAAGAAATGCTGACCCCCAAATCATTGCTCATGCCATCTCTCTCTTCCCCCCCCACAGGCAGCGGGCATGAAAGTGAGGACCAGGAAGCCACCCAGCCCTGAACCTCCAGGGGCACAGCCAGGGGACACCGTATACCTGCAAGAAGGAAGAAAACACAAGCAACACCACCTGCTCCATCAACCCCCATGGAGGGTGCACAACCCCCACCCGCACCCCTACCCATGCCTGCAGTGCCGCCGGAGACATGCCCCACGGTGCACTCTGAGGAGTCCAGTGTGGCAGGGGAGAATGCTGCCATGTGCCTCCTCGATGTGCCAGATAGCCCCACATTTATTTCCGTTTCCAACGTGGAGGACCCCATTGACATTGGACATAGCCCAGACACTCCATCCTACAGCCAGGTGGCGCACAGCGACTCCGGGGAGAGTGACACCCCAGGGCTCACAGGCCAAGGAGTACCACCTGCCTGTCCTGGATCCACCTCCCCTGCAGAAAGTCCCGAAAGGGCTGCAGGCTCTACACCAAGCCTGCTAAGCACATCGGCCACACCGGCCATGGATGCAGTGCGCTCCCAGCACCTCACAGGCCTGATTGAGGACTTTATCCGGGACAACCGCGAATCTAGGTCGGAGTGGCACAATGATCTTCAGGCTCTGGGCGAGGTGATCACTGCCAGCACAAACCGGCTCTGTGAGGTGCTGGGCTGGATCGCAGATGCCCTGGAGGCAGCACCCCCCAGACCACAGCCCCAGTGGGAGTACCCACCCTCCCAAAGCTCCTCCACGCAGACCAGCCCTGTTCGTCGGTCACTGTGTACATTGCGCCGCCACAACATGGATCCCCCTGGCTCTGGAAGTGCACATTGACCATACTGCCACACACATGTGGCCTATGTTGCACTGATGGGACTATTGTGGGGTTGTTGTGGGGAGAGGTGAAGGGGGGTGAGGGTGTGTGTGGGAGTTGGGGGGCAGGGGGGTCAGGGTGTGTGTGGGAGTTCGGGGGGAGGGGGGTCAGGGTGTGTGTGGGAGTTGGGGGGGAGGGGGGTCAGGGTGTGTGTGGGAGTTGGGGGCGAGGGGGGTCAGGGTGTGTGTGGGAGTTGGGAGGGAGGGGGAGGGGGGTGAGGGTGGAGGTTTTGTTGTACACGTTTCTACATTATTGTTAAATACACTAGTTGATCATCCCTAAAAAACAGAGTGGACATTGATCATTGTGCATGTGTCTTTTAATGTCGCACAGTACATGGTGTACATGTATCCCCACACCCAGTGCCTAATGTCCTGTCATCCTCACACCCTCAGCTGACTTGTGAGTCAGAAATATTGTCCAATCAATGATTGCCGCACTGAACGTCCCTCCCGTGCATCGGCACCGTGATGCTGTCCTGCCATTCCTTCCTCCTCCCCCTCATCATCATCTGGTGGTAGCAGTTCCACGTCAGGGGGCAGTGGCACGTTCCGACGGATGCACATGTTGTGCAGCATTACACATGACTTGGTGATCTTGGACACCTTCTCGTGGCTGTAGATGAGTGCCCCACCCGACCGGCTGAGGCAACGAAATCGTGCCTTCAACAGGCCGAAGGTCTGCTCTACCACCACCCGTGTACGGGTATGGGATCTATTGTAGTCCTCCTCGTGCCTGTTCTGTGGGTTGCGGACCGGGGTCATGAGCCACGGCTTCAAAGGGTAGCCAGCATCACCTGCATGAGAGTGGAATGAAGGTAAGTGTTTGTGCATTCATGGTAGAGAATTGTACTAGTCTTACATGGCCGCAGGTGATTACTGGCCATACACACATGTCCCAGGATACAGTCACCCCATTACTGGACCGGCTATGTGTCATGTGCAATGGAATGATGGAGGGGGTAGCATCTCACTGATGGGTCATGGTGTGCACTCACGTTGTGTTGCATGTGCATCGTATATGCATGCAGCAGTGTTGGACTGCATTCATTGATGTCTTGCGCGAGACTTGGTGAAAGGGGGTGTTGGCTGTATTTGGTAGCATACTCATCACTCTGCACGGATCCCTAACATGGTGACTTGCAGCAATCCTATGGGGGTGCAGGACGAGTGACACGCTGTAGGATCCCTGTTAGACTCACTTCTATGCACTCCCAGGGATGACTGTCCTGTGTGTTGAGATGCAGGAGTCAGCGACATTGCACTGCATGGTGCAGGATGCCGCTACGGTGTGTAAGGTCCGCCGATGAGTGGTGCATGTGTTGTGGTATATGGCCAGGTTTCCTGTTACTCATGTAGTGTTAGGTGTCGGCTCAAATTCATCACTGTGTGGTTATGTGGTCATGTGCCGTGTCACTTGCCTTGGGGCACAGTGTGCTGTGAGATGAACATCGTGCACTGGCGTGGACATTCCCACCCAGGTGGAGTATGCATCCCTCCCCTTTCCCACCCAGGTGGAGTATGCATCCCCCCCCTTTCCCACCCAGGTGGAGTATGCATCCCCCCCTTTCCCACCCAGGTGGAGTATGCACCCCCCCCCTTTCTCACCCAGGTGGAGTATGCAGGCAACCTACTCACAGCCCCAATGCACTGCCATGGCCCATTCAGGTTACTCACCAAGCAGCCAGGCATGTCGTCCAGCATGTCGCTCCATGTAGCGTGGTAGTGTTGAGTTCCGCAGGACCAAGGAGTCATGAGTTGATCCGGGGTATCGGGCATTGCAATGTGTGATGGCTTTACTGGCATTACACACCATCTGGACGTTGATGGAGTGGTATTGCTTGCGGTTGCGATACGGCAGCTCCATGGCATGCGGGACCACCAATTCAACGTGGGTGCAGTCGAGGGCACCTATGCAATTTGGCATGCCTGCCAGTGCATGGAAGGCAACTTTGGTGTCATATATCTCCTGGGGAGTCTGGGGTAGGGATATGTAGTCCCTTGTGTGGGTGAGGAGGGCATCCAGCACTTGGTTGAGTAACTGGGAAAATATGGGCTGTGAAATGCCATGCATGTGCCCCACTGTATGCTGGTAGGTGCCTGTGGCAAGGAAGTGGAGCACAGACACTACCTTCAGTAGAGGGGGGATGGCAGTGCTGATTTCTATGCGGCTGACTATATCGTCATGTATCAGGTCCACTATGGTGGTAATGGTGTCCCAGTCAAGCCGGTACAGGGTGTGGATCTGCTCTGGTGTGATGTTGAAGGGGGTGGCTCTGATGCGGGGGATTGGGGGCTGCCGGCGCGGTAATGGTGGCTGCACCGGTAGGGCATGCTGGGCCTGTCTCACCCTCCTTCTCCTCCTGTGTATCCTCTGTGGTGGGGCTGTGGTTGTTGTTGTTGCTGTTGTTGTAGTTGCTGCCTTGCAAGCAGGGCCTCCAGCTCCAGGAATGCTGCTACAATTGGTATCATCTTGGTGTGGGAGGGAGTGTGGTGTGTGGGTGTGCTCCTTTTGTGCTGTGCCAGACTCCATTGCCTCCCCCTGTGCTGATTGAGTGTACCTGTTCCTCTTGGAAACACTGCACAGGATTCTTTACACCTTCTCGGTGATGCCGGTATTTACTCCATGGCGATAAGGTACTTTGCGGTCTTGTGGAGGCCGTTTTTTCCATTCCGCTTTACTTGGGATCAGCCCTGGTTTACGCCATGCCGCTAATTCCGGCATGGCGTGTCGGGCGCGCGCCACTAAACCGCTATTTACGGCCTCATACTTTACGGCGCCGTAAATAATGGTCTGGTGGTTCAGAATGGGCCGTAACGGGAAAGGATGCCGGTAGTCCTTTACCGGCATCGTTTTTCCCTTACCACCCAACTCGGAATGACCCCCATTGTCTGCTACATGCACCATAGAGGTCGAATATTCCAATTTGTCATGTTAGATATATAACGTATTTTATGTCATTTAATAAAACTGGATACTATCAGGACTTGACACATGTCGGATTGGTTTCCTGATTTTTTGGAGTTATGTCCTGGTGTTTTCCTTGTTTGGAGTGCAATCCCCTTTCAGGAATTTGTGAATGGTTTCCTGGATATATATACAAATAGAGTAGTCCATTTGAGGCATCGCATTACACGGCCCGCGGTAGCGGCGTGAAAGTTGCTAAACTTATAGGAAGAGCACTTTTTTGGCGGCTTATCACTTCGCTCCCACTGTAGGAACCCTCAACAAACTTTGCAAAAACAGTATATGGCCGGCTCTAAACCTGTTTGCCAAGTTGGGTGAGGTTTGGTGCAGGGGGGACAAAGTTATAGGGGGGTCTCCAAACAATTTTTCCCCATTCAGTCTGAATGGGGAAAAAGTTTGCGCACGGCTACAGGCAGAACGTGTGGACGGATTTTCACCAAATTTGCGAGAGGAGCGGGGGCTTGGGCCAGAAAGCATGCTTTTGTGTTTTTGGTGGAAATCTGACAAGTACTTTTGTTGTATACAACAGAAATGTACATCCCAAAAAAACAGTGATTAGTGAAAGTGTAATTGGTGCGCGGTATGGCGTGATGTCGGCAAAGAGTGGACACGGCCGATGGTTGGCTGGAGGGAAGCTTGTTGTGCATCAATGTTTTTGGGAAACCCTGCCATACTGTGTCAGAGGCTAGTGTTGTGTGTGGCAAGGTTGTAAGAGGTAGTGTGCGCAGCTGGGCATCTTGTACGTAGAATTCTGCCCACTGAAATTAGAAGCATGCTGTGCGTTAAAGTTTTTGGGAATCGGTGCCATGGTGTATCGGAGGATAGTGTTGTCATGTGTGTTATAAGGTTGCAAGAGATAGTGTGCGCAGCTGGCACTCTTGTACACAGTGAAATTAGTAGTTATATATGGCTCACGTCCGACGTTCCATTTTGCTGGTCACTGTGCAGGCAAAATTGTGATTGTACAGCAGTGGCTGGTGACAGCATGTGTCAGAAAAAATAGCTAAAACGGCACCTTTTGTGCGGGAGGACAATGCGGCGGCGAAAGTGCACGGCATGAGGTGGGTGTAAGAAGAGATGGAAAGGGGGCGCGAGTGAGTAGCGCTTTGTGTGAGAAATGTTACGAGAAGAGAAGGGTGCTGTGCAAGCGGTATTGGCGCACAGTATGGAAATGGGCGGTTACCTGAGTAGCCAGGAGACTTTTTTGGAGATTGCAGGGAGCCTTAGGTATTGCATGGGAGCTGCAGGAGCGGTGTTTTTATGTGAAGAGTGGTGGAAGGCAAAATCGGAAAAAAGGGGAGTGCATTGCACAAGACAATACAACTTAAAGAGAGGGTGTCCTATGTTGTAAGAGGTAAGTCAGTAGTGCCTTTCATGGGTGCAGGCGTAGGAGAGGAAAGTATGCCCAGTCGAAAAGTTATGTGCAGTGGTTCAAAGTAGGTGGCACATTGTTGCTTTGTGTGTGGCTGTTTGGTTGTGGTAATTTGTGGAACAATGTTCAGTTGTAGATCTGTGTAGGTGGAGATGTTCCACTGAGCAGTCCTGCAGGCTGTCACGTCAAGTGGCTCAAATAAGGTGGCACATTGTTGGTTTGTGTGTGGTTGTATGGGTGTGGTGATTGGTGGAAAAACGTACAGTTGTGCATGTGTGTGGGTGGAGATGTTCCAGTGAGCCCTCCATCACTCTGTGTACTGCGTACTGCAATGGGATACTGTACATATGGATGCCGTTATGGTGGTACTGGTTCTTATATGTGATTCTCTACTGTGCATTGGCCAGATTAGTAAGTGCTGGTTTGCACAACACAGCATTGCTTTTGCATTGCTTTTGCACAGCATTTGCACGTAGTGCACTGTTCAGAGCAGGCTGAATGTTGTGTGGAATGTGCTGCTAGGGTGCCATACTTGCAATACTTTGTGATTGGAAGTGGGTAGCGGGGCAAAGCACAGCCATATGTGTGCGTGCTATGGTATGTGGAATATGTGTCCTTGTATCACTGCATTGTGGTGCAGTGGTTGGTTCAAAGTGCTGGAGGCTATGTTGCTTTTGGGTGCATGCATACACGGTTGCCCGCATGGCTCTGTTAAGGTGTGGTGGGTGTGCGTAAGGCCTAGACTGTTGGGTGCATGGCCGAAGGCCATAGGCCTTAGGCCATGTACTCAGCAGGCTAGGCCTTTATGAGTGGCAGCAGAACTAAATGTAGCCATGCAGTTGTAAGTCGGCATGCATTTGAAGTAAGTAAGGTGCACAGAATGGCTGCAGGGGACATAGTACACTTGGGTGACCAGCACAAGTGAGGTGGTATGCGTATATTAGGGGTGCTTGACAAAGTGTTTCAACACATTGGGCCTCATTACGACCCTGGCGGAGTGGGTTTACGCCAGCGTTATTCGCGGCGGACCCGTCCGCCCTACTACGAGTTCCCGTAGCGCCATGGAGCCGTTTTCCGCCTGGTTTTTCCGGGCGGAGAAATCCATGGCGCTACGGGACCTTGATGTTAATTACGCCACCATATTTTACGGTGGCGTAATTAACGCCTTCCCCACTCCCATTATACCCTATGGGGCAAAAATGGGAATGGGGAAGGGTAAAATGGGGATTGGGGATTTACCGCCCCGCCAAGGTCGGAATGGGGCGGAAAATCCGCCAACCCCCATGGCGCTATCGGCAGCTTTCCGCCGTGCTCCATGGTGCATTTTGCACCGCGATTTCCGCCAGGGTCGTAATGAGGGCCATTGTCCCTTCAAAGAAAGTTACCAGCATGAGAAAGTTGCAATGTGGAAGTGATCAGCAGCAGAAAGGTGCAATATGGACAATGTATATAGCTACTCATGTACCATTTTGCACAGGCAGCACAACGGCATGGAGCGATGCATGTGCACATGGCGTCATGGTGAAAGTTGTCAGGACTCATTGCACACGGGGAGTGCATTACACATGATAGGCGGAGTGCAACATGGGTTGTGCTAGGGTGTGCTGTGTGTGGTGCTGGGCTAGCGGTCAGGGAGGGTACAGCAATGGCAGAAGGGACCTCGTAGGCACTGGGACCTATGTGCGATATTTCAGTGCAGGAGACATAGTATCGGAAGTCATGCCCTACTGTTGTAGATGCGTGACAGAGGGAGGAGAGTAGAAGATGGTGGATTTGAAAAGAGACTGTTGCAATAGTGCAGCCTACACATAGGAATAGTTGTGTAGATAATGATCTTTTGTGTAGTTGCAGTTGCTTGGAACCATAAATTGCATGGTGCTGTTGCTGGGATACTTTGGAAATTGTGTGTGGGTGATGGGGTAGTGGGGAAAACATTTTATCGCATTGTGGACAGGAGAGCAGAGGGATCCTGTTTCACTATTACAAGGTATGATATAGATAAAAAAGAAGGTGCAACGCACATGGCACTGAAGTGGCACTTGAGGGTAGGGGATGGACAACAAAGAGGCATGATTGTAAAGAACGTAACAGAGAGTGTGTGTCACATATTGTGCTCACAGGCGCTTGTAGCATAGTAGTAAGCATACTGGAGGAAAGGTGTTAGTACCGCAATCTGGTGGCAGTGGGTGCTCATGTGTATGAAAGTGGATGCAGTAAGCATGCAATTTTTCAGCAACTTTTGTACTGCAGATGGTGTGCACTGACAGTACAGTAGCAGGCTGATTTTGTAACAATTCCTACGAAGTGTTGTGCACAGCAAACATTGTACCATGCTAACATCTTGGATGCCATTTGTGAAACCGTGTGTGGTAGCAGCGGAAAAAAGGTAGTGGAAAGGGAAGATGGTCTTGTTGTACTTTACTGGGGTGCGGCCCTCGAGGTGTTTGGAGCACTGCACGTGCCACTATCTGTCCTTCTCACCATGCTGGCCAATAGCCGTGAGACTGTTGGGATTATCCAATCAGGTACAGTGAGAGAGCTAAACAGGAAGGGGCGGTGATAATGTTGTACATTATACAGTACGAAGTGAGGGTGGCTGACATGGCGACAGGCATTGTCTGGACTTTCGGTGATGCCTTCCTGATAGATCAGCGCAAGTATGCCCTGGAAAGAAACGTTGCTGCCAATTTCACTTGCAAGGAGTGGACACATTGTGGAACGCTGTGTAGGAGCACAGTTTGCCGATATGAACGCTCTTTGCAAAGACTTGCACACTTTTGGTACAGCAGATGTTGGCGGCACCCACTACGGCGGCATGCATATCCGTTACATGGGTTGAGGAGGTTTGTTTTATCGACTGAGGAGCGTTGCAAATCCCACTGCGAAGCTGCTTTTCACATCCATGAAACTACAAAAGCATGGGGCGCTGCTACTGGATGTTGGTCGGAGACCGAGGCAGGAAGGTGTCTTATTAACAGAAGCATGCACACTTTTGCGTCAGGTGCAGCAATGTTGTTCTGGAACGATGACCTCATTAGTTGTGGAAAACCGCAGTTCTCTGAAGAAAATGGCATTTCTCTGTGGCCCATGAGTAATGCTGTGTTGTTTGTCCGTCTGCAAGATGCACTGAAGTAAGTACTGTACGAATGTACGCACAAGGAAATAAACAAGTAAATAGTATCTGAAAGACAAGGTGTTTCTGTAGAGGCACTTTAAAGCTTTCTTCAGAGGCGCCTCCTAGAACGGCCGTCCCCTACCGTGCTTGCAAGTTATTTCGCTGCAGTCGCACGCATTTGGAAAGCCACATCCGGGGACTTTGAGGATGGTGCCCATGCAATTGGAACTGTACAGGCCCAGGGATTGGGCAACAGAGTTTGTGGCCGTGGTGTGTACACAGAGGCCTGTTGTACAGAAGTAATACTGTTAAATGGACAGCTCTTCATTGTCATTGATGGAAGCGTGTACAACCTTTTACCAGTATGCAATGACGCCGTTCTGTTAAGAACACACTGGAAAGGGAAGAAGGAATGTGTGTGTTTCATTCAGACGAGGCCGTCGCCGTCCTTGGGTACACGCACGTGCGTTTAATCCCCTTCTGTGCAAGCGAAGAATGAAATTGCGACATAGGGGACTACCACTGCTGCAGGTGTGGGTGTTATCAAGGGCCGTTTATACATTTCTCCACTAGTGTGCGTAGCCAGGCACAGTGATATGGTTTTAGTGAATATAGGTCACACAAAGGTTTTTAACCTTCTTTTTGTGGTGGTGGGTGCTTATGTGGATGAATGTGGATGCACTCCTGCTGAAATGTTTTACTAACTTTTACAATGCACATGCAGCACAGTAGCAGGTTCATTTTGTAACGGTATTTGGGAAGTGTTGTGTACAACAAACTGTGTTACATGCTATCGTATTCCATGGCATTGGTGGAATCGTGTGTGCGCATCTACAGGTATGGAATGTGGCAGCGGGGGAGAAAAGGTAGTGGAAAGGGAAGATGGACTGCTCCTGGTTAACTGGGGTGTGACTTTCGCCATGTTCTGAGCACTGCAAATGCCACAATGTGCCCTTCTTACCTTGCTGGCCAATGGCATGGGACTGCGAGGATGATGCAATCTGGTGCTGTGGGTGTGGTTCATACGAAGGGGCGGTGAACATTTTCTACATTGCACAGTGCGTAGTGAGGATGGCTGACATGGCGAAACGCATAGTGTGGACTTTAGGTGATACATCTGCACAAGTATGCCCTGGAAAGAATCTTTAGTGCCAATTTCGGCTTGGAAAGAGTGGACGCATTGTGGTAAGAGTGCACTTTTTCTGGCATGCATGCACATCCAGACTTGGCTATTTTTGGGACAGAAGATGTTGTGGTCATCCACCACGGCGGTATGCATATGGGTTATGTGCGTTGTGAAGGTTTATTTTGTCGACTGAGGAGTAATACTCTTAAATGGACACTTCTTCATTGTCATTGATGGAAGCGTGTACAACTTTTTACCAGTACGCAATGATGCCGTTCTGTTAAGAACACATTGGAAAAGGAAGAAGGAATGTGTGTGTTTCATTCGGACGAGGCTGTCACCGTCGATTGGGTACACGCAAGCGATGAATGAAATTGAGACAAAAGGGACTACCGCTGCTGTGGGTGTGGGTGTCATCAAGGGCCATTTATACATTTCTGCACTAGTGTACGTAGCCAGGCACAGTGAAATGGTTGTAGTGAATATAGTGCACAAAAAGGTTTCAAACCTTCTTTTTGTGGTGTGGGTGCTCATGTGGATGAATGTGGATGCACTCCTGTTGAAATGCTTTACTAACTTTTACACTGAACATGCTGTGCACTGACAGCACAGTAGCAGGTTCATTTTGTAACGGTATCTGGGAAGTGTTGTGTACAACAAACTGTGTTATATGCTAACGTATTCCATGGCATTGGTGGAATCGTGTGTTCACATCTACAGGTATGGAATGTGGTAGCAGGGGAGAAAAGGTAGTGGAAAGGGAGGATGGACTGCTCCTGGTTAACTGGGGTGTGGTTTTCGCTGTGTTCTGAGCACCGCACGTGGCACAACGTGCCCTTCTTACCGTGCTGGCAAATGGCATGGGACTGTGAGGATGATGCAATCTAGTGCTGTGGGTGTGGTTCATAGGAAGGGGCGGTGCACATTTTCTACATTGCACAGTGCATAGTGAGGATGGCTGACATTCTGAAACGCATAGTGTGGACTTTAGGTGATACATCTGCACAAGTATGCCCTGGAAAAAAACTTTAGTGCCAATTTCAGTTTGGAAAGAGTGGACGCATTGTGGAACGCTGTGTACAAGTGCACTTTTTCTGTCATGCATGCACTTCCAGACTTGGCTATTTTTGTTACAGCAGATGTTGTAGTCATCCACCACGGCGGTATGCATATGGGTTATGAGGGTTGTGAAAGTTTATTTCGTCGACTGAGGAGGTTGCTGACTCTAGTGAAGTTGCATTTTCCCACTGTGAAGGTGCTTTTCTCTTCTATAACTCCACGAAGAGTATGGGGCACTGATCCTGGATTTTGTTTGGAGGCAGAGGCAGGAAGGTGTCCGACTTACAGAAGCATGCACACTTTTGCATCTGGTGCTGGAATGTTCTTCTCCAACAATGACGTCATTAGTTGCGGAAATGCTAACTTTTTTTAAGACAATGGCATTTTTTTGTGGCTCACTGGTAGTGCAATGTTGTTTGCCCATCTACAAGAAGCAGCAAAGAAGGAGAAGGTGTTTTGCTGCAAGTTTGCAAAAAGAATAAAAAAACATGGTTTCTTGAGAGCCACCTCCTACAACAAACTTCCCGTACACTTGTTGGAAGTTCTTCCCCCACGGCTGCACGCAGCTCGAAAGCAACATCCGGGGACTTTGAGGATGTCGGTCAATGAAATTGAACTTTATAGGCACAGGGATTGCGCAACAGTGTTTGTGGTCATCATATGTACGCAGAGGCCTTTTGTACACAACTAATACTGTTAACTGGAGAGCTCTTCATTGTCATTGGTGGAAGCGACTGCAATTTTTCACCACTACGCAATGACGCTGTGCTGTAAAGAACACAATGGAAAGGGAAGAAGGAATATGTGTACTTCATTTGGACGAGGCTGTGCCGTACTTGGGTAAACACACGTCAGTATACTCCCTTTTTCTGGAAAATACCAATGACAATGCGACAATGGGAACTATGGCTGCTGTGGGTGTGGGTGCCACCAAGGCCCGTCCATAATTTTCCCCACTAGTGTGTGTACCTATGCACAGTGACATGGTTGGTACTACTTGCAGACACCCTGTAGGTGAGCAGATATGGTGCAGCATTATTTGCAGGGCAAACCTATCAGCCGTACTCCGCTGCTGAAAAAAGACTTAAACACATTACACAGCACTTCAACTGTGTGCCTTTGGCCAGATTGTTGTGAACATTTTTCACCCGGCAAGCAGCCGTACATTATTTGCAAACATGCATGCCTGTGCAATGGCACATAGTGATGTGTTTGTAAGGCAGCTCTCTTAAAAAAATACTGCCTAAATTGCTCTCCTATGCGTTGCCATTGTCAGAGAGTCCGGCTCATGTCCCCGAAATGAGGGTCAACGTGCACTGTAGGTGTGGTCGGCTGGTCACGTTGGCACTGCTGTCGTCACGCAGCTCGAAAGCCACATCTGGGAACTTTCAGGATAGCGGCTACGGAAATGGGACTGTACAGGCAGAGGGATTGCGCAACTACGTTTGTGGCCGTGGTGTGTACACAGAGGCTTGTTGTAAAGAACTAATAGTGTGACATGGAGAGCTCTTCAATGTTATTGGTGGAACTTTTTACGAGTAGGCAATGTCGCTATGCTGTAAAGAAGACACTGCAAAGGGAAGAAGTATTGTGTCACCTTCATCCGGACAAGGTGTGCCCGTCCTTGGGTAAATGCCTGTGCGTACACTCCCTTTTTGTGCAAGCTACCTATTGTTAGGGAGAATTCTCAATAAATGGCTGATTCCCCTTACCTAAAGAGTCCCCCAGCAGTTTTGCAGGATTTCTAGGGTTTATTTTTTTCACCTGGTAAGAGTGAGAGCCTTTTTCACACGCTTACATGTGTTTTGCTGTGTGTATATCCACTGTTTCTGTGATCTTGGGCACTGGAGCCTCACCTACTCCAAGTGCACCACCTTGTGTGTGTGTTACACAGCGCCTTCAGTCTTTGACACTTCCCCTGTCTCCATTTTTCTGGGGCTGACTACTGTCCCCCAGAAACAGGTAAAGTTGCCATTACCTTTATATAGTCACTTTAAATTGCAGACCCAGTACACCCCATCATACATGGAGTACTGGAAAGGGTTAACTCTTATTCCTTTTTGTCTGTGCCTCTTGGAGCCTTGTTTCGCTCCCTTAACTTTAAGACTTGGCTGGTGGCAGTGGTATCTACCCTAACCTTTCTACTGTGATTATATTATATAAACGTGGTAATGTTTTAGGCTATTATGTTAGCCTCGAACATAAACCCACTTGACCAAATACAGTTTATTTTGGCTCCGGCTGGGTTCATTCACCATTTTTTTTTGTTAAAGTCTTTCTCATGTTTTTCTCTGCGCGCCAAACCGGGGATGATTCCTTTGTTGTCTGTCTTTTTGCGGGATTCTGCACAGAAGCCCTCCTTAAGGCGCCTGATAGTCTAGGGAGGCAGGATGTGAGGGAGGGATCTTTGGACCCTTGCCATGGGTTGCCTTGGTAACCCAAGTCGCACTCTTGTCTGATTGGCTAAGATTGACAGCCAGGCTGTATGAACGGGGGAAAACTGCATAAAAAGCAGGTCTCTGGGACTGGAAGAGCAGAGTCGCCACTGGAATGAAAGAACCAATGAGGAACTGGAAGAAGAGGACCCCTACCACGACTGAACCACCCGGTAAAGCCCTGCTGCAGGTCCGAATCTCCAAATCCGATGACAGAGAAGATCCTCCAGGAAACTTCTTCCCTTGAGCTGGTGGGACCAACCAGTTCGCCAAAACTGCAAGCTAGGACCCCTCCTCTGATCGAATTCTCTGTACAGAGCTACAGTGGCCAGATAGCCAGGAAGGTCAGACCCTGCTTGGGTTTTAAGGAGCGCACCTTTTATTTGATGTTTTGCTCTGCCGCTGGTTTCTTCCCTGGGTGGCGCAGGACCCTCCAGTCTTCCTACTTCGTGTCAGTCCGACAGTCGCTTCAGGAACCGTGAGCCTGCAGGAACCAGCAGAAATGTCCACCTCAGCTACAGCTCCCTCTCCATTTTAAGGTACTGTGCAAATCCGGTTGTGCGTTTCGCTCAGCCGTGGTGAAAGTGTTTGAAATCTTTCTCCAATCCGAGGGCTTGTCTTTCTCTTCCCTTTGAACTAACTTTTCTACCGACCAACCTCATCCAGAATCTGTGCCACGAACTTTACTGCGAAATACATTGAACCAATTATCTTGAGCAAAAGACTTTTGAACCATAGACTTTGGACCTAAGCCTTTTCTATCTGATTTTAACCTTTGTACTTGAGATAAGTCTGGCTGCTCTGCTACTGCTACCACTATAACTGTGTAGTACAGGCTTGTACCAAAGATGAAATTGTACTGTCACTTGTAGTCTTAATTGTGTGTAGTGTTCCCAAAGGGTACTCCATATGATTCTGCCTAACACCTATGACATTGGGACAAAGGGGAGTGTCGCTGCTGCGGGTGAGAGGAAGGGAGGTTCATAATTTTCTCCTCTACTGCGTGTACTCAGCCAGAGTGAAATGGTTGCTGGTAGTTGCAGACACACTGTACGATACCACTTTTAGCCATTCTAGCATTGCCACAAGTGACATACACCCTATTTCTTTTACAAATGCTTTGAAGAGACACTCTCTTACCCCAGCCTAGCCAGGCCTGTAACATGTATTTGTCACACACTGCTGATGAAAATTCAGAGACCTTCTGCAGTGTTTTTGTATCGTGTGCAGTCTGACAGATTGTGTAGGACACTGAGAGATGTCTTATTAAAGTCGCCAATGCACTCCCCCAACAGTGTATGTGTATCTTGTGATGTCTGAGTGAGTGTGTAGGGAGGTTAGTGCCTTGTTCATTGAACCTGTATGCACCTTTCACACACCCCTAATAAAGTATCTGTTCCTTGTGAGATGACATTGCCTGTGTAGGAAACTGAGCGGTATATTATGTTTTTTTATTTATTTTTATTTATGTATTTGGATTTGTAAAGTGGCCTACCAGCCCAAGGGCATCAAGGCACTCTTGCATGACATTGGGCCTCATTACGACCCAGGCGCTAAGTTACCGCCTGGGTCGTACCCTTACCACCATGGTGTAAACTACGTTTACACCATGGTGGATGGCGGATTTACCACCCCATTCCAAGGTGAGTGGGGCGGTAAATCCCCATTTCCCATTTTACCCTTCCCCATTCCCATTTTTGCCCCATAGGGCATAATGGGAGTGGGGAAGGCGCTAATTACGCCACCGTAAATTACGGTGGCGTAATTAGCACCATGGTCCCTTAGCGCCATGGATTTTAACGCCTGCAAAAAGCAGGCGTTAATATCACCATGGCGCTAACGGACCTTGTAATCAGGCGTTAAGGGTGGGCGCCGTTTACGGCGCCGTTAACCCCTTAACGCCTGATTCGTAATGAGGCCCATTGTGTTAGTGACATGCACTCGTCTTAGTTACGTAGGGATACTTGGGTCATGGTTACAGTGATATAATCTTATAACGACCTTATACACAATCCAATCCTTTAACACACAAGAATACAATCAATGTTAAAAGAAAAGGACATTTACAGCATAACATGTCCTCACAAAGAAACTCCTGCTCATGGTCACCAAGGAAAGAATTATCTCCTTATTCCTCTCCATTAAAGAAAGATTACATTATGAAACCCATTCGATTCATCCTGTACAAAAAGCTTTGCTACATTGTGTGGTGAAATTATAAAACACACTTCCACATCATAAATAGGATAAAACAACATAAGAGGACTTTTGATTTCCTGAAGCTCCACACTTTGTGATAAAACACGTGTTAAGGACTATTGGTTGACTAACTAAGGAATCTTTTGTGGAATGATTTTGATGCAGATGTCTTTTACTGTTTCTATACAGATTGTCCCACATTCAAATGGTTGTGCTTGTTTACCAGTGGTTGGTGTGGGCGTCTAATGTCGCTCCTGCTAACTGTTGGGTGTTAAGGTAGGCAGGCCCTTATTTGCTACACTTAAGTAGCATCTACACTGCTGGCAGCTGCCCTCAATTTGGAACTCTGTATTGTATGTTTGCGTATACTTTGGGCATATTTTTGTGATGCTTACTTAGGCCTCTAAATAATAAAATGTATTTCAACTCAAGGTACACTTTGCTATTTTAAAAAGTTTCTGCATTTACCTACTGCGTACACTATTATAAGTTTCTTTACTTGCGTGTCTTTACTCACTGACATGTTGTTTGTTTTAGCAAGACCTATTGTAATGGTACATTCGTCCAGAACTAGTTCATGTGTCGTACTATCATACATTGTTCAGTAGGTTTCATCCAGTTCTACAAATCCAACGTCACTGGTGAATTACATTGTTGTTCTTGATACGCTTGATGAGGGAATTGTATTGTGGTGATGAAGAAAGTGGTGACAGTATGTATGCGTCACTCATTAGCTATATGTCTTCATTATAATGGGTGACAGTATATGGAATGGAGCACATCAGGCAGTATGCTCCTGTGATGTTTTGAAGGCCATATGCCAACTGAGGTCATTTCCTGTGATGTGTTCAGGTGAGACTTCATGTGACATAATGTCCTGTGATACAATGTCCTGTCATTTCATCAGGTGCAGTTCATGTGGCTTAATTTTCTGATACGTCACCAATACGGTATATACGATTTTGGAAACTTTACGATTGCTACATATTTTCAGGGACACTTTGTTGCCATGTGTGCTATCGGACCATTGCCTGCTGGACCCTTTTTTGCCCGGACTGCGCTGTGCGCATGTGCATGGGTGTACTGTGCACACCTTTGCAATTTTCTACAGAGTAATAGTGCACCACACATGCGCCAACCATTTTTGGGAGATGATGGCTACTTGTAGGGTACACCAGGTGGGATGCATTTATGCATAGCTATCTATAGGATGTGGGTGGATGCTCTGCCCACATTAACGTTCTTACACGTACGCTCCACATTGCTCATGTTACCAGGACACAGAGGAACACATACACATGCCTGTACTTGCACTATGCACACATCTACATTCTCGCACGCATTGGTAGGTGGTGAACAACATGCCGACATGTGGAGCCTGCTGCCGTCATACAGATGTGTCCGTTGTAATTGTGGGTAGTGTGTAGGACACCTATCTTTTGCTTACTTGCAAGCATTGCAAGAATGACTGTGTGCCGCAGAGTGAACAGTATTTGACGAAAAAAAGCATACCACCCAAACAGTTAGCTCCAATATCATTATTGATGTTCTGTTTTCCACATTCCAACAACCCGATAGGGAAGGCAAGGGGTAGCACAAGTGCATACTTAGTGTGGGGAAAAGCGACTTTTCAGACCTTGGCTGTTAGGGCAGTGTTAGGCAGAATCACCTGCAGTACCCTTTGGGACCACTACAGGCAATGAAGAATACAAGTGTAAGCACAATTTCACATTTGGTACAGGCCTGTACTACACAGTAAAGTGGTAGCCATGGCTGAGCAGCCAGACTTATCTCAAGAGTTTAAGTGAGCAGTAGAAAAAGTTACACAGAGTACCAACCAATACAGTGATTCATATATACACTTACTAAAGGTTTATTGGTAAAAGAATATACATTTATTTACTCAGTCAGTTAGAAAACATTACACTAGCATAAGCAGCTCAATATCACACACTAATAAACCACAAAAATACAACCGGTAAGTAAATGAACAAGTTTATCTCCAATGAAGTGGGAGCAAAATGGCACTTCAGATACTTATTAATGGAGTAAAAAGACAAGGTTATAAGAATTGACATTCCAAATACATTCACAGGCAGGGCAAAGGGTTTCAGTTATCTACAACCAGCAATTCATCTCATAGGCTTGGGCCAAAGTCAATAGTTCAGAGTCTTTGTATAGGATAGCACAGTTCTGGTAGTAACGGTTAAGTCTTTGCCACAGAGTTTAGAAGAATTTGGCTAGGTGAAAAGTTTGATGAATGTTTAGGGAAGGACAAGCCTTCGTAGTTGAGGAAAGTTTCACGCACTTTCACGATGGCCAAAAAGTTTTCTGGACCGCGTTTGCAAAGTACCTTGGTAATGAAGAAAGCTGTAGCTGAGGCAGTTGTTCCCAGCAGTTTGAGCAGATCTCGCTGTTCCTGAGCTTCAGTCGTGGGGACAAGAAGGAGGACGTCCAGAGGTTCCTGCACTGCCCAGGGAAGAGGCTAAAAGCTGTAGCAAGACGTTGGTTTAAGGTGTGAGTGCCTTAAAGTCCACAAGCTGGTTTCGATCCCTCTGGCTATCCCTTTTTCAAATGCACTCAGATGAAAATTCGACCAGATGGGGATGGTGTCCAGGTGGCTTGCGAGTTGGTTGTTCCCACCACACTCAAGGGAAGAAGTTAACCTTGAAGGGCTTCTCTGTCAATGGAGTTTAAGGCAATTCGGACCTGCAGCAGGGCTTTACCGGTCGTCCAGGAGTTGCAGCAGTCCTCTTCCTTTAGCTCATCTTCAGTTCTTTCGTTCCAGTGTTTGACTCTGCTTTCCTAGTCCCAGAGACCTGCTTTAAACAGTTTTCCCCCATTCATTCCAGCCTGGTTGTCACTCACACAGCAGGGTGGCTGTCCTTGCCGGATAGCCAGCCAGCCAAATACGACAGAGTGCATTCAGGTCTCCTAGGAGACTAAGCACAGGGAGTTTCGAGCACCTCCCTCACATCCTGTCCACCCCAGACACTTAGGCGCCAGAGGAGGGCTTCAGCACTGAAGCCCGCCGAAAGCCAGCGGACAAAGGGACCAAACCTGGTTTGGTGCGCAGAGACAAACACAAGAAGGACTTTTCCTAAAAGAAATGGCGAAAAAAAGATGACCAGAGTCTGTTTTTACATACATGTCTGGGGTGCCATATTGAAAAACATGGCTGACCTGATTTTTAGCTACCGTTGTTAGCGGTTGGGAAAAATCATGGTAGTTGATCTAAACCACTGCCTCCAGCCATTTAAAGTAGGAAAAGGTAACATTTTACTGTTACATGAGTGTTGTGACTCAGGGGAGGCTAAGCAACCCCTCCAGCACTCTATAGTAAGATAGTGTATGCTGGGTCTATAAATTTAAAGAGACTAGTAAAGTCAATTTAACTTTACATGTTCTGGGAGACAGCGGTCAGTCCCAAAGAAGGTATTCAAACCTTGGGAAGTCTGAAATACATCCCTGTGCCACTGCACTGAAGGTGCTGGGTGACACACAGAAAAAGATGATGCCACTGGAGTTGTTTTAAAACTCCATCACCAAAGAGCACAAAAGTAACAGACACAAAAAATACATGAATGAGTGGGAAAAAAGGCTCACACTCTTCCCAGGTAAAAAGAATCAAATCCTAGAAATCCAGCAAAGTTGCTGGGGGTCTCAAAAGGTAAGGGAAATTAGCACATTTTGAGAATCATCCCTAACACTCATACCCCCCAGACTAAGGGACAGGAGGATTTAATCCACTCCTGGATGAATCTCCTTATTCCAGTCGGTCAAACATCCTGGAGAGACCATCAGCATTTTGGTGGTGACACCCTGACCTGTGTTCAATGGTGAAATCAAACCCTTGCAGGCAGATTGACCACCTCAGTAGTTTTGGGCTTTCCCCTTTAATTTGCATCAACCATCTCAAGGGTTGGTGGTCAGTCAGAATCACAAAAGTAGATCCATACAAGTATGGCCTAAACTTCTTCAGCGACCACACAATAGCAAAGAACTCACGCTCAATGGTTGCCCACCTTGTTTCTGGTTCCTTCAGCTTCCTGCTGATGAAACAAATGGGGTGCTCCCTACCTTTCTCATCCAGTTGACTAAGGACTGCACCTATACCTGTATTTGAAGTATCAGTTTGCACAATGAAGGTTTGGTTATAGTCAGGAGCTCTTAGGACTGGTGCTTGACAAATGGCTTTCTTTAGGCCTTCAAATGCTTGAGTGCACTCCCCATTCCACCTGACCTTTGTAGGGAATTTGGGAGAGGAGACCACATTCAAGGGAGAAGCTATGGTTCCATAGTTCTCTATGAAGTTCCTATGGTAACCAGTGAGGCCTAGGAAGGCTCTCACTTGGGTTTGAGTAGTAGGGGGGGGGGGTCCAGGTTTGTACAGCTTGTACTATATTAGGCAATGGCCTGATTTCACCTCTTCCTATCTCATGTCCAAGGTAGACCACTTTACTCTGACCAATTTGACATTTACTAGCCTTTATGGTCAGATGGGCCTGCTCAAGAGCCTGCAAACATATCATAAGTGATCAACATGTTCTTTCATGGTAGGATTGAAGACTGCAATGTCATCCAAGTATGCCATGCAGAAGTCCTCCATACCATTCAGAACCTGGTTAATCATCCTTTGGAATGTAGAAGGTGCATTCTTTAGTCCAAAAGGCATTACCTTAAACTGGTAGAGGCCTGCTGGGGTTGAGAATGCAGTTTTCTCCTTGGCATGGTCTGCCAGGGCTATTTGACAATAGCCTGAAGTGAGTTCAAATGAACTGAGGTACTTGGCTGAACCACGTTTACCCACCAGTTCATCTATTCTTGGTAAAGGGTGGGCATCCATTTTGGTGACTGCATTAAGAGCTCTATAGTCCACACAGAATCTCAACTCCTTGGATCCTGCCTTTGGTACTAGAACAACTGGACTAGACCATGGACTGGTAGAGGGCTCTATTATCCCAATATCAAGCATCTTGTTGACCTCCTTTATGTAGGATCTTACATGATCTGACATCCTGTAACCCCTGCTTTTAACAGGTAAACAGTCACCAGTTTGAATATCATGCTGGCCCCAAGGGTCCAAGCCTGGTGATATTGAAAACAGCGAGCCAAACTGATTTAACAGAAACTTGCACTCCTCCTGTTGTTCAGGTGTCAAATTAGAAGAGAGATTAACTCTTTCTATTTTCTCGTCTAAAGGCTGGCCTCTGAGTAGGTCAGGTAGAGGTTCACTCTCCTCCTCCTCTTGAGCTGAAGCTAGAAGCAAAGCTCCTACTTCTGGTCTTGAGACATAAGCCTTTAAACGGTTGGTGTGAAAGACTCTGGGAGCCTCCTTAGGATTGCCTAAGTCAACTTTGACCTCTCCAAGTTTACCCACAACCTTGCAGGGTCCTATCCGTTTGTCCTGTAAGGCCCTCTGCCTTGTAGGCACCATACATAGAACTAACTGGTCTTGAGAAAACTCAACCATGTTGGCCTTCTGGTCATGCCAATGCTTTACCAGAGCCTGACCTGCTTTCAAGTTATCTGATGCTTCTGCCATCATGTGTGACATTCTCCTCCGGAGGCATATCACATAGTCAGTGACTCTCACTGGCTTGGGGGAAGGAGCACTCTCAAACCCCTCCTTAATTAGGACCAATGGGCCTCTAACAGGATGGCCATGAAGAAGTTCAAAGGGACTAAATCCAACTCCCTCCTGAGTGACTTCTCTATATGCAAAAAGAAGGCAGGGCAGTAGAGGGTCCCACTTTCTTCTAAGGGGTTCCTCTAAAGCACCTATCATGCTCTTCATTGTATAGTTAAACCTCTCTACCAATCCATTTGTCTGAGGATGGTAGGCAGTTCAGAACGTGTAAATTACTCCACAGTTTTTCCACATGGCTTGCATGTAGTGGGACATAAAAGTGGATCCCCTGTCAGAGATAACTTCCTTAGGAAAACCTACACTGGTAAAAATACCAAGTAGGGCCTTAGCAACAGCCTGAGCTGTAACAGTCCTCATAGTTATAGATTCAGGATACCTAGTAGCATGGTCTACTACAACCAGGATAAACCTGTTTCCTGAATATGTTGGAGGGTTGAAGGGACCAACAATGTTGATTTCTACCCTCTCAAAAGGGACTCCCACCACTGGGAGAGGCACTAAAGGTGCCACATTCTTGGCTCCACTGTTGCCAGAGGTTTGGCAAGTGTGACAACTCCTACAATACTTGTCTACATCAGACCCCAACCTAGGCCACTAGAAGTATAGAGAGTGCCTTTCCTTGGTTTTCTTAAAACTTAAGTGACCAGCCAAAGGTATCTCATGGGCCAATTGTTTGAACTGGAGTCTGCTTTCAAGAGGCACTACAGGTTTTCTGTAGTTCCCTGGGATAGACTCAGTCGTTTCACTGTAGAAGAGGCCATCTTCCCAGTACAACATAGGCTTCCCTGGCTCTTGCCCTTCCAGTTGGGAAGCTGCCTGTTGGTGAAGACCTTCAAGAGTAGGACACTCTCTCTGACCTCTGCTGAAGTCTGCCCTACAGGGTCCACCTTCTGCCAGTAAAGACTGCAGCTCATGATGGTCTGCAGGATCCAGATCTCCAAAAGGAGAAAGGTCCTCTTCCAGCTCTGATTCGTCAGCAGCTGATTCAACCACACAAGGTTGTTGCACACATTCAGCCTCAGCTGGTGCAGGAGTCACTCTTTCTTCTTAGAAATTGCAGTCAGTAAGTCCTGTGGACTGGGAGTTATAGTTTCCTCTATAATCTCCTCTTGAGAGCCCCTTAAGGTTCTCTCTCTGGCCTTCCTAGTCTGCTCCTGTTTCCTTTTTCTGGAAAGCCTGGGGGTGCTTGATACAACTCCAAGAGTTTTTAAATCATTCCCCAACAGGACTCTCCGAGGTACTTCACTCTGCACACTTACAGGTATCTTGACAGTCATGTCATTGCACTGGATGAGAGCTGGTAACCGTGGAAGCATTTGAACAGTGCCTCCAGCAAGCTTAGTTAGGAATTTGGGTGCCTTAACAACATCCTCAACCTTGAAAAATGATTCATCAACTACAGTAATGCTGGCCCCAATGTTTCTGATGCAGGGGTCTCCTGACCATTTACAAGAACACTGTCTTTGTAATACTCTTTAGTATTATTTGGAATAGAGTTATACACATCTAAATTCTGTTGTTCCCAAAGACACAGGGATACTAAAGAAACACTGGCTAAGACTTTCAAGGGTTCCTCAGCCAGTAAGTGAAAGTTTCCACTTGCCATTGGTACTTCATCCTCTGGGGAGAAGGCTAAGGAGACAGTGTGGATCCCTGAAGGTTTACCCTTACATCTGGGTTCCCCTTTCACATGGTCAGTTGACCCACAAGCATAACATTTTGCAAATGTCTTCATGAATGGAGGTTTGTCCTGACCTCCTTCTGGTTTGGCACCAGGAGGTACACTAGCCTGATTCGGTTTCCCTGGTGGCTTACCCTTGTTATGTTTGGGGCCCACTTTTGGATTTGAGGTATTAGAATTCTCTTTGGTATCTTTCTTGTGCTGCTTCCCCTCATCCTTCTTCTGAGTTACCCCAGAATCCTTGTGAGTAGACCTGTTGGCAACCCACAAGTCAGCAGCCCTTGCTAACTTCTTGGGATCAATTTCCTGTCATGGCCACTTGCCCAGGATCACAGGAGCTGCACCATCAGGTTGTGGGAGCAAGAGCTAGCATGGTTCACGCACGTCTCTTTGGGACGTTTATACACAGGGGGCCCGGTCGGACTCAGTCCTGGTGCCTTTGGCGCCAGGCTCATGGAGAAACATAAGCAAGACTATTTATTATGGGCAGGAGTGCTTTTCACAAACTTTCCACATGTGTGCAGTCAGTCCGGGTGTGGCATTCAATCTTGAGCTGCACATGCAACTTTCCATCTATAAGCTGCACGTGCAACTTCAAGGAGTGGCAGGGTGTGGCAAGCAGAACAGAACTAGCGGGCGTGGCCTTAAGAGCTCAGCTATAAAAACCAATCCAACCCCAAGGCGCACGCTTCGCGTTAATCTGCATTTGCATGCAGCGTAACGCTCACCGCCCCCTGGGATAAAGCAGCACTTACCTTTGGGAATCCAGTCTCCTGCCCATACGCTTACCTCCTGGAGTCAGCATTCACCTGCATTCTTCACAGCTGAGCCTGGCATCCATTCTTCATCCTCCAGAATGCAGGATTTCAGCTCTGGGCACCGCAGCACGACATCTTCTTCATCCTCCGGCACGCAGGTCTTCAGCTCTGGGCACTGCAGCACGATATCTTCTTCATCCTCTGGCACGCAGGACTTCAGCTCTGGGCACTGCAGCACGACATCTTCTTCTCCATGAAGGCGGACCCTGTAAAAGGACAAAGGGCAAGGTTAGACATTAAGAACTTTCAGTTTGAGGTCGCGCTTGCAAAATTCTTCGCACTTATCCTTAAAAGCTCACTTACCTGCTGCCGGACGGCCACGGGATCCTCTGTTCCTCATCTGGAGCCACCTTGTGCTCTGTAGCTCTACTGGGCCGCAATCACACCTATTTGGGAGAAAGATAGACATTATTACAGAGCTTTCAACAGGCTGTGAGAAAGACAATACAAATACTTCAAGACAAAGAGAAAACTGAAAGACGCTTACCAGAAAGGCGTGGAATAGTCGCAGCTGGACTGGACACCATGTATGAAGGACCCGTGAAGGAACTCGGTCCTCATCCTAAAAGTGCCCCTTCCATAAGTAGCAGGACGGAGAGCTCACCGTTAATAATCTACAGGTGAGCCTTAATGGGTCGATGCATGCTCACGGAAACCACGCTATGGGAAGAAGGGTTTGAGAGGGAATTCACTCACAGGCCAGCAAACCTACGTCCTCTCATATCTACGCAGGAGCAGTGTTCCAATTCATCGCAGCAGCCCATAACCTATTTGCAGCGTTAGAAAGCAGACAATGGGTTTCTACTTCCTGGGAGGGCTGCAACCGTGCCCCAACGTCCCCGCAGAGACCAGGTGAGCGTAACAGAACACAAAGCTACTACGAATCTCTGCCTGGGCGTTATGGATACCTCAGAGACTGACCAATTGGCCCAACGTTTGAGTGAATTATGGGCTGAAGTTCATGCTTCTAGGCAGGAAACCAATGCGTTAAGAAGGGACCTTATTGTGAACTGAGCGCGTACTGATAGTTTGGAAAGAAATTTACTCCATGAACAAGCTGGCCAGGTCCCATTGCCAAGGCCTACTCCCACACCACACCAGTCACCACCAGTTCAGGTGGTTCTTCCAGGAGCAGTTCCTCTGGCCCCGCCTGAACGTTTCACAGGCGACCCTAACAAGTACGCCATATTTATGAAACAATGCCACTTACATTTTTTGTGCATACCTAGGGATTTTCCCAATGACCAAGCCAGAGTGGCGTTCATAATCTTGTATTTGGGAGGCAGTGCAGCGGACTGGTCAATACCTTTGGTAAATCAAGATGATCCTTTGCTTCGGGACCTTAGGGGTTTTCAGCACGAAATGGAGAAATTGTTTGCACGACACACTCAAGGACAGGCCCTGGACAATGAATTACTGTCACTCAGACAGGGAAATCAGGATTTGTTAACCTGCATCGCATCCTTCAATCGTTTTATAGCTCAAACAAATTGGCCAGAAGGAAAAAGGACTACGCTCTTTTACCGTGGATTGAGTGGAGAACTCAAAGACGTTTTAGCTCAAGTGGTAAATCCCCTAGAGGGCTGTGCGGAATACATCAACCTAACTGTACAGCTCGATCGCAGGCTGAAGGATCGAAAAATGGATCGAACAAGGGCTAAAGGGTGACCGGTCTATGTGCGGCCTCGTGATAATCAACCCAAGTCACACAAACAGACCAAACCCATGCAAATTGGTAGACTACGGAGTCCACTCACCAAGGCAGAACGAGAAAAAAGGAGACAACAGCAACTCTGCGTGTACTGTGTAAAAGCAGGCCACTTTCTTAGACAATGCCCGGTAAAGCCACCCAGGAAAATAGTCAGAGCAATCGACAAAGACGAAGAAGGAGAACAAGACTCGGAAAAAACTCCAATGCCCGGCAAGCGTAGGGGTCCACTTGTCGAGTGGTAAAAAGGAACCTGTACAGACCTCACATCTAGTCATTCCGCTGCTCTTGGTAGACGACAACCAACGATCAAAAATACATACTTTGGAAGCATACATTGACAGCGGAGCTGTGGAAAGCTACATTGACCAGGATCTGGCTATCCGAATAGGCTTTCCTCTCCGACAAAAGCAGAAATCGGAAAATTTCACAGCAGTAGATGGATCTCAAATTTCATCCGGCACAGTAATACTTTATACCAAAAAAGTCAAGCTGTTGTGTCAGAGGGCCACCAAGAGGACATTACCTTCAATCTCATCAGTGCTCCTCAGTTCCAGATGATATTAGGAATGCCTTGGTTGGACACACACAACCCTAAGATTGACTGGCGAAAACGAGTTCAGACCTTTCCCCAAGAAAGTTTTGACATATGTTACACTCAAAGGCCCACCATCGCAAAGACTAAGAAAGGAATCGTACTGGGACTCACTGGCTCCTTGCCTCTCGAATACCTAGATTACCAGGATGACTTTCAAAAGGAACAAGCAAACGTCCTTCCTCCGCACAGGTTTTACGACTGCCAAATTGATCTCGTACCTGGAGCCCAGATACCCTGCAGTCGGATTTATGCTCTAACTGAGCAGGAAAACCAACACCTAAAATCTCATCTAGACCAGTACCTAGCCAATGGCTTCATCCGTCCATCCAAATGCCCTGCCTCCTCTGCGCTCTTTTTCTTGCCTTAAAAGGAGGGCGACTTAAGAACTTGCATTAATTATAGAGCACTAAACCAAATCATGGCGAAGAATAGATACCCGTTACCACTTATCCCAGAACTTTTGGATCAGGTAAAAAACGCTCAGATTTACACCAAACTGGACCTACGAGTGGCCTACCACCTTCTAAGGATCAATGAAGGAGACGATTGGAAGACGGCATTCCGTACTAAATATGTCCTCTATGAATACCAGGTGACGCACTTTGGGCTATGTAATGCCCCTGCAGCATTCCAGTTTTTTATGAACTACATGCTCTGTGAATTACTGGACATTTGCGCACTTGTCATATTGATGACATTCTCATTTATTCAAATTCTAAAGAAGAGCATATTGGTCATGTCCGGGCAGTTCTAGAAAAGCTTCGGCAACATCGACTGTTTGCCAAGTTGGAGAAGTGTTTTTTCCATGTAACAGATGTCGAATTTCTTGGCTTTATTCTCACACCACGAGGCGTTCGCATGGATACACACAAAGTGGATGCTATTCTTCAATGGCCCTCACCAATGTCTACAAAAGGAGTACAAAGTGTGCTCAGATTTGCCAACTTCTATCATCGGTTCATACCCGGTTTCTCTCAGATCGTCTATCCTATTACCTCTCTGCTGTGAAAAAACAAACAATTCTGCTGAGGAAGCCTTTCAGAAACTAAAATGAGCGTTTACCACAGCACCAGTTCTACGACACCCTCAACCAGATTTACCGTATGTGGTTGAAACTGATGCCTCCAACATAGCAATGGGGGCTGTATTGTCACAACGGAACCCTGAAACCGGACAGTTACACTCCGTGGCATTCTGGTCCCGTAATTTTTCTGCTCCCCAATTGAACTATGCAATCACTGACAAAGAATTGCTAGCAATCAAGGCAGCGTTTAAAGCATGGAGACATTATCTTCTCGGAGCCAGACATACAGTCACTGTCATCACGGATCACTGCAACCTACAATACTTAAAGTTCGCTAAGGTGCAATCTTCGCACCAACTTTGTTGGGCCCTCTTCTTTGCGGAATACAACTTTACAATTACCTATAGACCAGGAGTTCGTAATGGGAAAGCGGACGCCCTCTCCCACATGAGCGAGGAAAAGGAAGCTTTCACTACACCGGACCCTATGGCTATCATTCCTGAAGAGCGGATCCAAAATATAATTGTCTTGGCTACCTGTCTGGATGATCTACATTCCGACTTGCGATGCCAATGAGTCAATCTGCCCAACAGGAATGGCTTCAAAAAGGAGACCGATACACCATTAAAGATGATCTACCCTACTTCCAAGGGCGACTGTACATTCCCGATAAGAAACTGCAAAACAAAATCATCGCCAACTATCACGATTCCTTGGTGGAAGGACATCCAGGAATAGCAAAAACTCAGGCTAAAGTAAAGAAACATTATTGGTGGCCCACTTGGAGAAAGGACATTACCCACTTCATTGCGACCTGTGGTGTCTGCACTCAACGCAAATCCCAAAAGCAAATTCCTGCTGGTCTACTGCGTCCATTGATGGTACCGCCAGCACCTTTGCACACTCTGTCCATGGATTTTATTACAGATCTCCCTTCCTGCAACTGTTACAACACCATCTTGGTTAGTGAGGATTTGTTCTCCAAAATGGCCCACTTCATTCCTTTGAAAGGACTTGTAACGCTCACCTGATTCCCGCAGAAGCGCCGGTCTTGACTGGGTGAATGCCGTATCTTCAAAGGTGATGTGTAACACACGGTTGGCTCTTTGGGCTGGACCTCTGTGCACTGTATGTCTGACTCGAAGAGTAAGATGTCTGCAGATAGAAAATATGGGATTAATGAACTGGGGTTATTGGGTGCCTCTCTCCTCTTCCCTTTCTCTTCTCCTGTAGAACCCCAAAGGTTAATGCCCTCACCTTAGGTAAGTGAACGCCGAGCTCTCCATCTGCCTCGGGGCAGGGTGCCGTAACCAGTTTCTTCACTGGATAAGGGTGCAGGCCTCTTGACCTCAGAGGACTGCTGTCCGTCGTTAACTGCACGAACGGTAAGTTCTGGGCACTTCAAATGTCTTAAAAGTCTTTTGTAATGATATCTCTTGTTTTTCAGGGTTCCGGCGATGGCGGATGGCGGGCTGATGAGAGTTGAAGATCGAACCCGCGTGAGGAATAGAAGCGCCTGGAAGCACGTAAGTAAGCGCTTGTAGCCTGCTTCACGATGCGCACTATCTGTCCCTTTTATCTTGCAGGTACAAGTTCGGAGCTTTAGAGAAGCTGAAGGGTGCTGGAATACCCACTGGATTCGGCGTGGGAAGGAGTAATGGCACGTGAGTAATAAAGTTGCCCAATGTCTTTAAACGCACCTTCTTTTGTCTTTCAGATGCGGGATGCAGCGCCGAAGGCCTCCGGAGCGTGCAAAGAGCTGGTAAGCTTTTGTCTTTCAGATGCCGGAATGCAGTGCGAAGACCTCCGGAGCCTGCAAAGAGTAGGTAAGCCTTTGTCTTTCAGATGCCGGAATGCAGCGCGAGGCGTTGGTGACAGCCGATGGACCAGGTAAGAGATGCGCTGCCACTGAAGACCGTAGTGCTAACCTGTTCTTTCTTTGTCTTTACAGGTGCTGCTGAAGACTGGATTCCAGGATGGTAAGCCTTTGTTCCCTTAGGCCCAGGATCAGAAGCAGAAGACACGATGAGCGTTCTGCTGCAGAGAATGCAGAATAACACAAAGCAAGATTCATCCATCGGGTGTGGTTTAAATAGCCTCCTGTAGTGCTTAGGTGTCTCCTTCCACAGCCACACCTAGGTAAGAAAAGAGTTCCTGCTTTCCAGAAGAGTTCCAGTGTTCTGAAGCTAGGGAGTGGCTCCTGCCCCACCCAACAGGAAAAGTAGTCCCAAACAGAAGAGGATCAGGGGTTCAACTGGCAGGTAAGTAAGCAGCATGGTCTGCTGCAGGTAAGTCCACCCAAGCATTATGAGCCCGGCGCTTCCAGCGCTGGGACTGGGCATCTTTATGAGCCTGGTGCCACTGGCGCCAGGACAGGGTCCAAAAGGTCCCAATTGGGACTGGCTGGCACTCGGAACCGGGGTTATGGGTCTGCTTCCAAGGGAGTCGGGCAAGTCCTGATCTTTTGGAAGCAGAGATCATGACAGCACCCCCCCTCAAGGCCCCTCCCAAACCGGGCTTCTCCGGGGGTTTGGGCTTGTTAGGAAATGTTCGATGAAATCTTTTTATTAGACGAGGCGCGTGGACATATTCAGCAGGTTCCCAGGATCTTTCTTGGGGACCGTAGTCTTTCCAGTCAATCAGGTAAAATAGTTTAGATTTGGAGATCTTGGAATCCAGGATGCTTTTGACTTCAAACTCGAGTTCTCCATCAACTAGAATAGGTTTTGGAGATGTAGTTAGTCGGGTTTGAGGTTGCACGGGTTTTAATAGAGAGACGTGGAAGGCCGGATGTATCTTCATGTGAGGGGGCAAGTCCAACTTGACCGCTACTGGATTTACTATGGTAGTGATGGAATAGGGACCAAGGTATCTTGGGTTGAATGTGCGTGGTCCTTTTAGAGGTAGATATTTGATGGATAACCAGACTTGATCTCCTACTTGATATTGGGGGGCTTCCTTCCGATGTTGGTCCGCTCCTTTCTTGTATTGTTCTTTAGCCCTTTGAAGGTGAGAAACGGCTTCCTTAAAGGCTTGGGTGATTGTAGAATGCAGGTGGTCTACTGCTGGTGTTCCAAGATCTTGGAGTGGATCCAACTCCGAGGTTCGAGGGTGACTACCGTATAAAAGAAAAAATGGGGTCTTCCCAGTTCCCGAGTGGACAGAGTTATTGTAGGCATATTCGGCTATCCAAAGGATATCTTTCCAAGTTTTTTCAGTTTGTTGTAGCATCCAGCGCAAATACTGTTCCAGAGTTTGATTGGTCCTCTCGGTTTGTCCGTCGGTTTGAGGGTGGTGGCTGGTCGAAAGTCTCACATCAATTTGAGCCGACCGACAGCAACTACGCCAAAAATGAGAAATAAATTGACTACCTCGATCCGAAATTAGAACTGAAGGAAAACCGTGCAGTCGGACGATGTTTTCGAGAAATTCTCGGGCCAGAGTTGCTGCTGTTGGTAAGCCTTTGAGTGGAATGAAATGCGCCATCTTGGAGAATAGGTCCACGATTACTAGGATCGTATTGTATCCGGAGCATGGAGGTAGATCGGTGATGAAGTCCATAGAAAGCGTATGCCAAGGGCGAGGCGGGATGTCAATAGGGCGTAAGAGGCCGGCTGGTTTTTCCTTTTGACTCTTGTTTTGGGCGCATACTCCACAGGACATTATAAAGTCTCTGATATCTTTTTTCCAAGACGGCCACCAGAAGTAGCGCTTGATCTTTTCCGAGGTCTTGGTCATACCGGGATGTCCTTCCATTAAAGAATCGTGATAACAAGAGATTACCTTTTTCTGTAAATCTGTGCTGGGCAGGTATAACCGTTTTTGGAAATATAATAGGTTGTCCTTCACCGTAAAGTCCTTTCCCTGCAGATGCCAATTCTGTATGTCTGCTGGAGTTACCAGTAGCCTGGCTTTATCCTTAACTTCCTCTATGGATTGTGTGGCGATTACACCTAGAATTCTTTGTTCGGGAATGATAGGTACAGGTTTAGGATTGATCAAATGTTCTTCCACTCCCATCGAGAAAGGGCATCAGCTTTACCGTTTTTTGTACCAGGTCGATAGGTAATTATGAAGTCAAACTCGGCAAAGAATAGTGCCCAACGGAGTTGCCTAGAGGATTGAGCTTTTGCAGTTTTCAAATATTGCAGGTTTCGGTGATCTGTAATCACAGTAACGGTGTGTCGGGCCCCCAGAAGATAATGCCGCCAAGCCTTAATGGCGGACTTGATAGCTAGAAGTTCCTTATCAGTAATAGTGTAATTGATTTCAGGAGGCGAGAATTTGCGGGACCAAAATGCCACGGGATGCAACTGATTGGTTACTGGGTCCTTTTGTGATAGAACTGCCCCCATGGCAAGGCTCAAAGCATCAGTTTCAACAATGTAGGGGAGTTCTGGGCGAGGATGTTTTAAGATCGGTGCAGAGATAAATCTAGTCTTCAAATTCTGGAAAGCTTGTTCCGCCTCGGTAGACCATTCAAAACGTTTGTTTTTCTTTAACAAGGCGGTGATGGGCTGGACTATTCGAGAGAATTCGGGGATAAACCTGCGGTAAAAGTTAGCGAAGCCTAACATGCTTTGAACACCTTTTACGGTGGATGGCGATGGCCATTTGTTAATTGCATCGACCTTCTTTGAATCCATACGCACTCCGCTAGGTGATAATATGAATCCCAAGAATTCAACTTCAGTCACGTTGAAAACACATTTTTCCAACTTAGCGAAAAGTTTGTGTTGACGCAATCTCTCGAGGACCATTTTCACGTGTTTCCGATGTTCAGTTTCCGATGAAGAATAAACGAGGATGTCGTCAATGTAAACAAAAACACACACATCTATGAGCTCTCTGAGGACATCGTTCATAAAATATTGAAAGGCGGCCGGGGCATTGCAAAGTCCGAAGGGCATGACCTGATATTCAAATAGCCCATACTTGGTGCGGAAGGCCGTCTTCCATTCATCGCCCTCTTTTACTCGTACCAAGTGGTAGGCTCCTCTAAGATCCAGCTTTGTATATATGCATGCTTTTCTGACTTGGTCCAGGAGTTCAGGGATCAAAGGTAACGGATATCTATTCTTAACGGTGATCTGGTTCAGGGCGCGATAATCTATACAAGTTCTAAGGTCCCCTTCTTTTTTTGGAACGAAGAACAAAGCTGAGGAAGCAGGGGACTTGGAAGGACGAATAAACCCATTTACTAGGTATTGATCCAGGTATTGTCGGAGGTGAAGATTCTCAGGCTCGGTGAGGGCATAAATTCTACTACAAGGAGGAGTAGATCCAGGTATCAGGTCTATCTGGCAGTCATAAGACCTATGAGGAGGTAGAGAGTTAGCCTGATCCTTCCGGAAAACATCTTGGAATTCTAGGTATTCAGGAGGTAACTGGGGAGCCTCCGAGGAAATTGCTGCCAGTGCAACACCAGGTCGAGGGTGACAAGTAGAGACACATTCTGGAAACTGAACCGTTCTTGCTCGCCAATCGATCTGAGGATTGTGCTTCTCTAACCAAGGAATTCCTAGAATAATCTGGAACTGAGGGGCCTTGATCACATCGAACACGATCTTCTCGTGGTGTCCATCTTGACTTACTAGCGTCACTTCTTGGGTGGTATGCGTTACTGGTCCGGAGGCTATCTCCGTACCATCCACCGTAGTAATGACGTCCTTTACAGCCTTTGGACAAAGAGTCAGATTCATCCTCAAAACAATTTCATGATCCACATAATTGCTGATGGCACCGCTGTCGACGTAAGCTTCAATCGCATGTAATCGATCCGGATGTTCAGGGCTAATGAGGACCATAGGTATCACGAAATGCGAGGTCACTGAACTGGTTTTAACGCTCGGCAAGAGGACCTCTATTCTTGTCGGGCGAGGTCGTTTCCCTGCTCAGAGTTTGTGACCCTGGTAACTGCAGCTCCTACTGCCTTCTTGGCTGGTTTCACCGGACAGTCTCGAAGAAAGTGCCCCGAGTTTCCGCAATAGAGGCATAATTGCAGCTGTTTTCTCCTTTCCCGCTCCTTTTGTGTTAGTGGTCCTTTCAGGCCCCCTATTTGCATGGGTTCCCCGGAGTCTACTCCTTTGGTAGGAGTTGGTGGTTTGGAAAATACTCGAGCATCAAACTTGGAACGATCGGCCTTCCTGTTCTGCAGTCTGTGGTCAATTTGAACGACTAAGTCAATATAGTCCGAACAGTCTTGCGGGGGATTCACTACTTGGGCTAACGCATCTTTGAGCTCTCCACGTAGACCTCTATAAAACAGCGTAATCCTTTTGTCCTCAGGCCATCGAGTTTCCACTATCAGTCTGTTGAAAGACGCAATATAAGCCAAAAGGTCTTGATTACCCTGTCACAATGAAAGGAGCTCATTGTCCAAGGCCTGCCCCTGTGAATGTCTTGCAAACAGTTTTTCCATACTGAGCTGAAAAGCTTGAAAATCATGGAGAACCGGATCATCTTGATTAACTAGAGGGATCGACCAGTCTGCCGCATTGCCACTAAGGTACGAAAGCACGAAAGCTACCTTAGCTTGATCAGTTGGAAAGGCTGCTGGCCGGCATAAGAAGTGCAACCGGCACTGATTAATAAATACTGCAAACCTCTTTGGGTCACCAGAAAATCGTTCGGGCGGAGCCAGAGGTATATTCCCAGGTAGGTTGATCTGCACTGGGTTCGTAGAGGATGTTGAAGGAAGATTTGCCCCTGATGCGGGTAACGGAGTTTGTCCGGCTTGTGACTGTAGCAATTGTCTAGCGAGATCGTCTGTTCGCTCCTTGGAAATAATCAGTTCCCTTCTTAGAGCATTCGTTTCCTGACGGGCTGCATGCACTTCTGCTCTTAGTTCCCCAAGTAACTGGGCTAGCTGGTCGGTATCCGAGGTTTCCATAGCGCCTGGGTGGGAGTTTTGCGGTAGGCTTTGTGTTCTGTAACGCTCACCTGATTCCCGCAGAGGCGCCGGTCTTGACTGGGTGAATGCCGTATCTTCAAAGGTGATGTGTAACACACGGTTGGCTCTTTGGGCTGGACCTCTGTGCACTGTATGTCTGACTCGAAGAGTAAGATGTCTGCAGATAGAAAATATGGGATTAATGAACTGGGGTTATTGGGTGCCTCTCTCCTCTTCCCTTTCTCTTCTCCTGTAGAACCCCAAAGGTTAACGCCCTCACCTTAGGTAAGTGAACGCAGAGCTCTCCATCTGCCTCGGGGCAGGGTGCCGTAACCAGTTTCTTCACTGGATAAGGGTGCAGGCCTCTTGACCTCAGAGGACTGCTGTCCGTCGTTAACTGCACGAACGGTAAATTCTGGGCACTTCAAATGTCTTAAAAGTCTTTTGTAATGATATCTCTTGTTTTGCAGGGTTCCGGCGATGGCGGATGGCGGGCTGATGAGAGTTGAGGATCGAACCCGCGTGAGGAATAGAAGCGCCTGGAAGCACGTAAGTAAGCACTTGTAGCCTGCTTCACGATGCGCACTATCTGTCCCTTTTATCTTGCAGGTACAAGTTCGGAGCTTTAGAGAAGCTGAAGGATGCTGGAATACCCACTGGATTCGGCGTGGGAAGGAGTAATGGCACGTGAGTAATAAAGTTGCCCAATGTCTTTAAACGCACCTTCTTTTGTCTTTCAGATGCGGGATGCAGCGCCGAAGGCCTCCGGAGCGTGCGAAGAGCTGGTAAGCTTTTGTCTTTCAGATGCCGGAATGCAGTGCGAAGACCTCCGGAGCCTGCGAAGAGTAGGTAAGCCTTTGTCTTTCAGATGCCGGAATGCAGCGCGAGGCGTTGGTGACAGCCGATGGACCAGGTAAGAGATGCGCTGCCACTGAAGACCGTAGTGCTAACCTGTTCTTTCTTTATCTTTACAGGTGCTGCTGAAGACTGGATTCCAGGATGGTAAGCCTTTGTTCCCTTAGGCCCAGGATCAGAAGCAGAAGACACGATGAGCATTCTGCTGCAGAGAATGCAGAATAACACAAAGCAAGATTCATCCATCGGGTGTGGTTTAAATAGCCTCCTGTAGTGCTTAGGTGTCTCCTTCCACAGCCACGCCTAGGTAAGAAAAGAGTTCCTGCTTTCCAGAAGAGTTCCAGTGTTCTGAAGCTAGGGAGTGGCTCCTGCCCCACCCAACAGGAAAAGTAGTCCCAAACAGAAGAGGATCAGGGGTTCAACTGGCAGGAAAGTAAGCAGCATGGTCTGCTGCAGGTAAGTCCACCCAAGCATTATGAGCCCGGCGCTTTATGAGCCTGGTGCCACTGGTGCCAGGACAGGGTCCAAAAGGTCCCAATTGGGACTGGCTGGCACTCGGAACCGGGGTTATGGGTCTGCTTCCAAGGGAGTCGGGCAAGTCCTGATCTTTTGAAGCAGAGATCATGACAGGACTCCCCACCGCTTCTGCTATCGCAACAGTGTTTTTGGAACAGTTTATGCAACTGCATGGGTTCCCATTGGTATTAATATCAGATCGTGGAACTCAATTTGTTTCAGCATTCTGGAGAAGGTGTTGTAAAATTGAAAAAATCGACCTTCGGCTGTCCACAAGTCATCACCCTCAAACCGATGGCCAGACCGGACGAACCAACAAGACCCTGGAGCAGTATTTAAGATGCTTGTTACAATAATTGAAAGACTCCTGGAAAGACATCCTCTGGTTGGCGGAGTACGCATATAACAATTCCATTCACACCAGTACAGGACAAAGTGCGTTTTATACTGTGTACGGACGGCATCCACGAACATCTGTTTTCGATCCACTCAACACATTAGAAATGCCAGCAATAGCAAACCTGCACAAAACCATCACCCAGGTTTTTAAAGAAGCAGCCAAGCATCTGGCCAGAGCCAAGGAGAGACAGAAAAGGTTTGCCGATCAACATCGAAGAGAAACTTCCAGTTACCAAATCGGAGACAAGATCTGGTTGGCATAAAAAACATCCCTCTGAAAGGACCAAGAGCTTTCCACCCCAGATACTTGGGACCCTACACAATCAAAGCCATAATCAATCCTGCCGCCATGAAATTGGAGTTGCCATCTGTTAGGTAGAATTGTATGCAGTACCCTTTGGTAACACCACACACAATTAAGACTACAAGTGACAGTACAAATTCACCTTTGGAACAAGTCCATACTTGCGTTTGATTCACCAACAGGTAAGAGCAGCCCTCCCTGTAAAATACGAGGGTCCAGGTCATCGGCTCCAACCTGGCCAGTGGGTCCTGGTGAAGAATTTTGAGAGGGGCACCTGTCTTGCACCTCGATGGAAAGGACCACATCAGATCCTTTTGGCTATGCAAACTGCAATACGAGTGACCGGAAAGAAACACTGGATCCACGCGACACATGTGAAAAGGATTCCTTTTCCTCTGCCCTATGACGAAGGGGAGGAGAAGGGAATTGATGATCCAGATGCTCACAACAAGTCTGTTTTGATCAACATCAAGGGTGTCACGAAAGTCCTTCCTGAGCCCATGGGGTCTGGGGAGATTGCTGCTTCTTCATTTTCTTCTTCACGGTCAATCGATCTTGTTTCATCTTCTTCAGGAAACAACAACCCTTTGTTCACTGATCATTCAGTACCAGGAGTTGTAAGGTATGATCTGCGACTACGGAAAAGGATTTAGATTTAGAGTTTGCTGACATTACATTAATGTAAATAGAATTGGAAAGTACAGCTAGGATTATGTGCCCACAAGAAACCCACAAGAAACCACTGTTGAGCCAATCCCTCGTCATTCCTCTGCTACATACAATAAGAGGCAGGGACCTGCAAGGTTACCTTCAATCAAGATAGGCCACGTGGTCAAGTGCCACCCACAGATTAACTAAAAAAGCCTAACAGTGAGGCTTCTTAACCTACGCTGAGAAACTATGCCTATTTTAGAGGCCACTCATACTAATAAGGATACTGATCGTTTTGCTGATAATGAGTCCAGCCATCAAGGGTCAATGTCCCTGAGGACGAAATGGATCCTGATTACAATAACAGTTGGTATTATAATTGCATTGAGATTCGGGTTTTGGTATCTGGGGAGTACACATCCTCTTGATGTTTTATTGCCAACTGCAAGTGTCTCCACTGTGTCTCCCCCATATGTGCATTCGGACTCCCTACATCCTCGAGACCTCCAACATAGAGGGGGTTATCATAACAACACCCTCTTGATGATCATGAACGCAACCCATGCCATTCTAAATAAGACCAATAGTTGGATATGTTCACATCTGCCACACATGGGGAAAGGGATTGGGCTGGTATTTACATCCACTCCATCTAACTACTGCTTGTTATGCTTCACTTAGGGCATTATTATTTGGCCGATGGAACGATAGTGTCACTGGGAATTTTGATGGGACTAATCTCAATGAGTTTGAAAAACGAGTTTTAGCACCTTTAGGATGTTCTCTGTTTGCGAATAGGAGCAAGCTAAATGTTGCCTCTATTAGGCCTTCTGATAGACTCTCCAGACCTTTCCAATCAATGATTACCTTTAAAATGGATCCCATAGGTAATAGGGATGCCATGCCTCCTTCCTATACTGTTAACCATAGTCCAAACTTTGTTCCATTTTGCATACGAAGAGAGGGTTCCCAACCAATGGGTACATTTGGGGGATGTACGAACGTTGCTGTGCTAACTAGTGAAGTTAGACCTCTGTATATAGGAGATCCCATTTACTTTGTTTGCAGTAATGAGGCATATCCTTATTTGCCAAGAGATTGGGAGGGTACTTGTTATTTAGGTATACTATTACCAGGTGTATATGTTGCCACCACTGCTGAAGTTTCTAGAACTCGTGCCAGGTGGAATGAGGATGGTGACACTCCCACACAGATTCTGGGTGACGTTACTAAATTCTTTGCGCCATTTTGGGGACAGATAATCAACTCCCAAGATATTAGAAGATTGGCAAGGGTTTTAGAGAAAACCATCAATGAAACCACTGACATCCTATACAACATGACACTAGAGCAAAATGCTATTAGATTAGTGGCTCTTCAGAACAGGATGGTGCTAGACATCATTCTAGCTGAGCATGGTGGGGTGTGCAAAATGGTGGTATCTGCGTGTTGTGTTTTTGTACTCGATTCCTCTCCCACCATATTTAAGACAATTAAGAAATTGCACACCTTAAGTACTGAAGTACACGTTCCAGAGGGAAACTGGGATATTGGCACATGGTTCTGGGACTCGTTACGATCTTGGGGCTGGAAAATATTTGCAGTTCTAATGGTGATTCTTGGCATTGTACTGTTTTGCTGCTTTTGCTTACAGTGTCTTCCTGTCATTTGTTATATGATAGGGGGAAGTTGTGCACAAGAGGTTGCTAAACTAGAACCTAAGACACATATGCCCGGAAAGATTACTAATGCCTTGGTAATGCAGGACATCGCTATAAAGGAGTTAATGGCGATCAATGTTTTTGAGGATAGTGATTCAGGATGTTCTGATGATGATACATGTTTTTCTGATGATGCTAATGTTTGAGTAATGCTCTTGGCTTAGGCCAAAAGGAGGGTTTGTAAAGTATATTTTGCATGTATACTGTCTGATAGTGAACGTTGGCCAAAGCACATTCGCATCGCACTGTAAATCGCATTTGAATGAACCTGAAATAGGCTGACTACGCCACCATTTTAAGTTATCCGCCATTTTGATTAACTCCTGTTTTCTGTCCCTTGTTAGAATTTGTGTTTTTGGCTCCATCAGAGCAAAATGAACTTTGTACTGTGTCAACGTAGATAAGCATGCTGAAGCTGCTAAGGTGGATTGTTTGTCTTGCACTAAGGAAACCTTGGAGCTAAACAAGAGCCATGCTAATAAGTAATTTAGATGCCATCTTTACCAACAGTGTCTTCCCCGTTCAAATAGCGAAACAGAATGATGAATAGCTGAACATGTGCTTTTGCAGAAATCTTTGTTTTCGCTCCTTGACACTAAGCTGACTTTAAAATTAAGAACAAATGGTAGACAATATAAGTAAATGAAATAAGGACTGTTACCTTTGTGTCCAATGTTTGAAAAACATATGACGTGTTTAACAGAAAACAACCAGCTATTCAAGGGTGTTTTAACATGGATTAATTTTGTGGAAAGGCTATGTATCTTAGGTAAATGTCTTACACGAAGAGCGGCTGGATGATGTGTTCGGGATTGTGAGAAAACTGTATAAATACTCATGTTTTTGAAATTTCCAGCACTCTCTCATCTCACAGTGTCTGCTTGCACACATTGCGGGGTGTTGTGAGCCAGACAGCTGTGTTTTTGGAACAGTTTATGCAACTGCATGGGTTCCCATTGGTATTAATATCAGATCGTGGAACTCAATTCGTTTCAGCATTCTGGAGAAGGTGTTGTAAAATTGAAAAAATCGGCCTTCGGCTGTCCACAAGTCATCACCCTCAAACCGATGGCCAGACCGGACGAACCAACAAGACCCTGGAGCAGTATTTAAGATGCTTGTTACAATAATTGAAAGACTCCTGGAAAGACATCCTCTGGTTGGCGGAGTACGCATATAACAATTCCATTCACACCAGTACAGGACAAAGTGCGTTTTATACTGTGTACGGACGGCATCCACGAACATCTGTTTTCAATCCACTCAACACATTAGAAATGCCAGCAATAGCAAACCTGCACAAAACCATCACCCAGGTTTTTAAAGAAGCAGCCAAGCATCTGGCCAGAGCCAAGGAGAGACAGAAAAGTTTTGCCGATCAACATCGAAGAGAAACTTCCAGTTACCAAATCGGAGACAAGATCTGGTTGGCATAAAAAACATCCCTCTGAAAGGACCAAGAGCTTTCCACCCCAGATACTTGGGACCCTACACAATCAAAGCCATAATCAATCCTGCCGCCATGAAATTGGAGTTGCCATCTGTTAGGTAGAATTGTATGCAGTACCCTTTGGTAACACCACACAGAATTAAGACTACAAGTGACAGTACAAATTCACCTTTGGAACAAGTCCATACTACACAGTAAAAGTGGTAGCGATGGCTGAGCAGCCAGAATTATCTCAAGAGCAAGTGAGCAGTATCAATAGTTACACAAAGGACAGCAATTACTATGATTCAAACAAACACTGACTCAAGGTTTATGAGTAAAAGAATATATATTTATTTACTCATCATATTGTATAACATCTCACTAAAGTAAAGCAGTTGAAAAATCACACTCGACGAACTACAGTGATGGAATCAAATCAAAAAGGCTTAGGGCCAAAGTCAATAGGACAAAAGTCTTTTGCTCAAGATCACACAGTTCAGGGTAGTTTGCGGTTAAGCCTTTGCAAAGAGTTCCGGACGAAGTTGGTCAGCAGAAAAGTTAGTTTAAAGAGTAGAGAAGGACAAGCCTCTAGTGGCGAAAGTTTTCACACACCTTCACCGTGACTAGACGAAACAAACAACCAGATTTGCACAGTACCTTTAAATAGAGAAGAAGCTGTAGCTGAGGTGGATGTTCCTGGCAGGTCCTGCAGGCTCACGGTTCATGAAGCGACTGTCGGACTGTCACGAAGTTGGAAGACTGGGGGGTCCTGCACTGACCAGGGAAGAAACCAGCAGCAGAGCAAAGCAACAAATAAAAGGTGCGCTCCTTAAAACCCAAGCAGGGTCCTCCTTCCTGGCTATCCGGTTCACTGTAGCTCTGTACAGCAAATTCAACCAGAAGGGAATCTTGGCTTGCAGTTTGGGTGAACTGGTTGGTCCCACCAGCTATGGGGAAGAAGAGTCCTGGTAGATCTTCTCTGTTGCTGGAGTCAGAAGATTCGGACTTGCAGCAGGGCTTCACCGGGCGGTTCAGTCATTGTAGGGGTCCTCTTCTGTCAGCTCCTCATCTGTTCTTTTGTTCCAGTGGCGACTCTGCCTTTCAAGACCCACAGACCTGCTTTTTATGCAGTTTTCCCCTATTCGCACAACCTGGCTGTCAATCACACAGCAGGGTGGCTGTCCTGGTGGGACAGTCACCCAGCCAATCAAACAGAAGTGTGACTTGGGTTACCAAGGGAACCCATGGCAGGGGTCCTAAAACCCCTCCCTCACTTCCTGCCTACCCAGACTTTCAGATGCCTAAGGAGGGCTTCTTCGGAGAGCCCGCGAAAAGACGGTGAACAAATGAACCAAACCTACTTTGGCGCGCGGAGTAAAACACGAGAAAGACATTTTCAAAAAGAAATGGCGAATAAACCCAGCCGGAACCGTATAAAAACGTATATGGTCTAGCGGGTTTAAGTTTAAGGCTACCAAGATAGCCTAAAATAACACCAAGGTTATTTAAGATAACCGCGGTAGGAAAAATAGGGTAGTTACCACTGCCACCAGCTAAGTCTTGATGAAAAGGGAGCGAAACAATGCTCCAAGAGAAACAGACAAAAAGGGATAAGTATTAACGCTCTCCAGTACTCTATGTAACATGGTCTGTGGATTTTAAATAGACTAATAAAGTCAATGGCAACTTTACATGTTCTGGGAGACAGTAGTCAGTCCCAGAAAAGGGAGTCTGAGTTGGGAAGTCTAAAAGACAACCCTGTGTCACTGCACTGAAGGTGCTGTGTAACACACAGTAAAAAGATGATGCCTATAGAGTAGGTGAGGCTCCACAGTCTATGACCACAAGAAAATGTTAAACACACACAGCAAAACACATGTAAGAGTGGGAAAAGGGCTCACACTCTTCACAGGTGAAAAAATAAATCCTAGAAATCCAGCAAAGCTGCTGAGGGACTCAGTTGGTTAGGGAAATTAGCCATTCTGGAGAATTTTCCCTAACACCATCTAACATGCGGATTCATCCGGTGTTTCACGTTTCAGTCTAAAACCAATGAAACCGGGTAAACGTGTCGGCATTCCACCAGTTTCTGAGATAATTGAGGGGGAACCAGAGTATGAAGTCAAAACTATTCTAGACTCTAAGGTGGTCCGATCCAAATTATACTACCTCATAGACTGGAGAGGATATGGACCTCAAGACCGAACCTTGGAACCCAGCGAACATGTCCATACTCCCCGATTGGTTAGGCAGTTCCATCGCGACAACCCCATCAAACCAGGACCAGGTGGAGGACCCCCCATGAGAGGGGCCTTGGGGGGGGGTGGGTGCTGTCATGGCCACTTGCCCAGGATCACAGGAGCTGCACCATCAGGTTGTGGGAGCAAGGGGTAGCATGGTTCACGCACGTCCCTTTGGAACGTTTATACAAAGGAGGCCCAGTTGGACTCAGTCCTGGTGCCTTTGGCGCCAGGCTCATGAAGAAACATAAGCAAGACTCTTTAATATGGGCAGGAGTGCTTTTCAGGAACTTTCCATGTGTGTGCAGTCAGTCCGGGTGTGGCTTTCCATCTTGAGCTGCACGTGCAACTTTCCATCTATAAGCTGCACGTGCAACTTCAAGGAGTGGCAGGGTGTGGCAAGCAGAACAGAACTATCGGGCGTGGCCTTAAGAGCTCAGCTATAAAAGCCAACCCAACCCCAAGGGGAAATTCTTCGCATTAATCTGCATTCACATGCAGCATAACGCTCACCACCGCCTGGGATGAAGCAGCACTTAACTTTGGCTAACCAGTCTCCTGCCCATACGCTTACCTCCTGGAATCAGCATTCACCTGCATTCTTCACTGCTGACCCTGGCGTCCATTCTTCATCCTCCGGAATGCAGGACTTCAGCTCTGGGCACCGCAGCACGACATCTTTTTTATCCTCTGGCACGCAGGACTTCAGCTCTGGGCACCGCAGCACAACATCTTCTTCATCCTTTGGCACGCAGGACTTCAGCTCTGGGCACCGCAGCATGACATCTTTTTCATCCACGAAGGCGGACCCTGTAAAAGGACAAAAGGCAAGGTTAGACATAACGAACTTTCAGTTTGAGGTTGCGCTTGCAAAATTCTTCGCGCTTATCCTTAAAAGCTCACTTACCTGCTGCCGGACCAACGCGGGATCCTCCGCTCCTCATCTGGAGCCACACCTATTTGGGAGAAAGATAGACATTATTACAGAGCTGACAATAGGCTGTGAGAAAGACAATACAAATACTTCAAGACAAAGAGAAAACTGAAAGACACTTACCAGAAAAGCGTGGAATAGTCGCAGCTGGACTGGATACCACGTATGAAGGACCAGTGAAGGAACTCGGTCCTCATCCTAAAAGCACCCCTGCCAGAAGTAGCAGGAGAGAGAGCTCACCATTAATAATCTACAGGTGAGCCTTACTGGGTCGATGCATGCTCACGGAAACCACGCTATGGGAAGAAGGGTTTGAGAGGGAATACATTCACAGGCCAGCAAACGTACGTCCTCTCATATCTACGCAGGAGCAGTGTTCCAATTCATCGCAGCAACCCACAGCCTATTTGCAGCGGGAGAAAGCAGACAGTGGGGTTCTACTTCCTGGGAGGGTTGCAACCGTGCCCCAACATCCCCACAGAGACCAGGTGAGCGTAACATTTCCTTAGAGTCAGCCAAGTGCTGTCTCAGCTCAGGAGAGCAGGCATCATACATAGATTTGAACATAAACAAATTTCTCATACCTTCATAAGTGTTCACTCTGTAACCCGTCCATCTAAGTTTTTCAAACATTCAGTCACCCAGGTAGCCCAAGGGTACCATCATGCTTTTTGAGGTTTCTAAACCTCTTAAGATACTGAGAAGGGGTCTTCCCAAATCTAGCTATCAAAGCTAGCTTCACAATTTCATACACCTTTCTGTCTATATCCCCCAACTCCATTACCACATCAGTTGCAACAGGGTGTAGCCTAGAAAAAAGCCAAGGAATCAATTGATTCCCCGTAATGTCTTTAATCCCATGCTTATATTCAAAAGCAGCCAACCAATCCAAAATATCAATCTTAACCTCATACATACTTCCTGCATCTTTGGGCATGCAAGGCCTCTGAGGTCTCTGGGAGAGAACCAGTTTCAAGAGACAACTTTTTCATTTGAAGTGCATGATTCAATTCCATTTCGCTGAGTCTAAGCTCTTGATGTTTGCTTTCAGTGTGTGCTTAGATCTTTTTAAATTCTCAAGTCTCAATTTTTCTAAAAAAACAAATTCAGGGCATAGGTTTGGACCTGATGGGGTCTGTGTGGTCAAAGGTTGAGGCCTATGAGCAGGTAGAGGTAAGACAGGGTCTACATTGTGAGACTCTTCTGCCTCATCAAACTCATCCACAATATTAGAGCTGGGCTCTGACATATTATCATCCTCATCAACATTTTCCACATTTGCTGCAGGTGTGGGGGATTCAGACCCACTCCTCAGACTTTGGTATTCTAACAAACTTTTCTTTCAATTCAACTTTTTTGCCTTTTATAGTGAGTTTCCTAGCTTTACACATATCTCTCAATTGATCAACAGTTAAAGTCACTAGGGTCTCCTGTCTGTAGCTTTCCATATCAGTCATGATAAAACAATTGCTTTACTAGTGTTGCTTAGCCTTGGGAGGATTATTTGAACAAAGGTAAAAGCAGCACTCTAAATTTAACATGTATACTTTATCCTCACCGCTGTACATCAGTGTAAGGCAGAATAACCTGCAGTACCCTTTGGGACCACTACAGGCAATTAAGACTACAAGTGTAAGCACAATTTCACCTTTGGTACAAGCCCGTACTACACAGTAAAGTGGCAGTGATGGCTGAGCAGCCAGACTTATCTCAAGAGTTTAAGTGAGCAGTAGAACAAGTTAAAAAAAGTACCAACCAATACAGTGATTCAAATATACACTTACTCAAGGCTTCTTGGTAAAAGAACATACATGTATTTACTAAGTCAGTTAGAAAACATTACACTAGCATAAGCAGCTCAATATCACACTCTAATAAACCACAAAAATACAACCGTTAAGTAAATGAACAAGTTAAGCTCCAATGAAGTGGGAGCGAAATGGCACTTCAGATACTATTAAAGGAGTAAAAAGACAAGGTTATAAGAATTGACAGTCCAAATACATTCATAGGCAGGGCAAAGGGTTTCAGTTATCTACAACCAGCAATTCTTCTCAAAGCCTGGGCCAAAGTAAATGGTTCAGAGTCTTTGCACAGAGTTTAGAAGAATTTGGCTAGGTGAAAATTTTGACGAATGTTTAGGGAAGGACAAGCCTTCGAAGTTGAGGAAAATTTCACGCACTTTCACGATGGCCAAAAAGATTTCCGGACCGCGTTTGCACAGTACCTTGGTAATGAAGAAAGCTGTAGCTGAGGCAGTTGTTCCTGGCAGTTTGAGCAGATCTCGCCATTCCTGAGCTTCAGTCGTGGGGACAGAAGGAGGACGTCGGGAGTTTTCTGTACTGCCCAGGGAAGAGGCTAAAAGCTGTAGCAAGATGTCAGTTTAAGGTGTGAGTGCCTTAAAGTCCACAAGCTGTTTTCATTCCCTCTGGCTATCCGGTTTTCAACAGCACTCTGATGGAAATTTGACCAGATGGGGACGGTGTCCAGGTGGCTTGCAAGTTGGTTGTTCCCACCAAACTCAAGGTAAGAAGTTAACCTTGAAGGGCTTCTCTATCAATGGAGTTTAAGGCAATTCGGACCTGCAGCAGGGCTTCACCAGTCGTCCAGGAGTTGCATCAGTCCTCTTTCTTCAGCCCGTCTTCAGTTCTTTCGTTCCAGTGGTCGACTCTGCTTTCCTAGTCCCAGAGACCTGCTTTTAAACAGTTTTCCCCCATTCATTCCAGCCTGGCTGTCACTTACACAGCAGGGTGGCTGTCCTTGCCGGACAGCCAGCCGGCCAATCATGCCAGAGTGCATTCAGGTCTCCTAGGAGACTAAGCACAGGGAGTTTTGGGCACCTCCCTCACATCCTGTCCACCCAGACACTCAGGCGGCATAAGAGGGCTTCAGCACTGAAACCCGCCAAAGGCCAACAAACAAAGGGACCAAACCTGGTTTGGCGCGCAGACACAAACACAAGAAGGACTTTTCCTAAAAGAAATGGGAAAAAAGATGACCGGAGTCTGTTTTTACAGACAGGTCTGGGGCCCCATATTGAAAAACATGGCTGACCCAATTTTTAGCTACCATTGTTAGCAGTCAGTATAAATCATGATAGTTGATTGTTAGGGAGAATTCTCTGTTGAGGCTGAATTTCCTAACCTAGTGAGTCCCCCAGCAACTTTGCTGGATTTTTGGGGTTTATTTTTTTCTCCTGCCAAGAGTGAGACTCTTTTACCCTCACTCTTGGACATGATTTGAGTGTTTTCTTTGAATCTAGATGTGTTTAATGGGCTATGGGGTCTTTTACTCCATAGGGTTTCATGTGTTTTTGTGATGTGTGTTACACAGCACCCTCCGTGCAGTAACACAGGGGTGTCCTAGTGACCCCCCAGTATAGACTCCATACCCTGGGACTGACTACTGTCTCCCAGGGCATGTAAAGTCACCATTGACTTTACTAGTCTTAAATTCTGAACAGAACCAGTACAAACCATCATATTGTGGACGTACTGGCTGGGGCAATTTGATTGCCCCAGGGTCTGTTAGTCGAGGGGGGCACGTCTCTGTCCCCCCTGCTCGAGTTTTGGCTGGTGGCAGTGGATACTACTTTTTATATTCAACCGCAAATATTTTCCTATGGGATTTCCCATTGTTTTAGGCTACTATCTTTATTTAATTATTTAAGGTAGCCTCGAACATACCGCCGGTTTATTTAATTAATATTAATTCTCCGGTAGGTATTTTTTGCCAAAACTTGATTCTAAAATGGCGTTTGTGTTCTCTTCTGTGACTCCAACCCAAGTCGAGCCCTTTGTTTCACTTTTTGGGTGGCTTCTCCACAGAAGCCCTCCAAAGTGGTGCCACTATGTCTGGGGTACTTAGGAGGGGTGGAGGGGAATTTAGGCACCCTGGACTGAGTTGCCTAGGCAACTCAAGTCGCACTCCATCCTGATTGGCCCAAGTGGTGAGCCGGCCGGCTCACCACTTAGCATGTTTGAGTGACAGCTAGGCTGAGTGAATGGGGGTTTGCTGCATAAAAGCAGGGCTTTGGGGACTGGAACTTCAGAAGTCGCCACAGGACCTAAGAATCTGATGAGGGAGAAGCTGAGCCGACCTGCCACGACACCACGACCGGTGGAGCCCTGCTGGACCGTCTCACCACTTTTCCCAACGACAGAGGAGATCTCCCGCCGGAGAGTCTTCTTCCTTTGACTGGTGGGGATAACCAGATTCACCGTCTTTTTGCTTTCCCGACGTATCTCGTGGCCGCCTTGCCCGTGCTAAGCACCCCGGCAACCGGGATACCACGTTTTACCACGACCGTGAGATAAAGGTACCACCTTTTACCGGAAAACTCTGCGGCTGGTTTCTGCCCTGGTAGTGCAACGACCTGCATCTTTCCTCCACGTCGAGATCTTCTCTTCCCCTGGACGACGCCGCAACTTGCAACAACTATCAGGAACAACTGCTACCGCTGGAGGATCCTTCCCACTTAAGGTACCGTGTCCCGTCTGGCTTCCCTTGCAACCGACTGTACGGGGTAGATTTAGCCCCCGGATTTCGAACCTGGTTTAGCCTGGGACATCCTGGCTAAACTTTTCTAAGCCTCTCTAAACTCTTTTCTGAACCCTCTGCAAGACTTTCTAAGCCTAGTGTAACTGTATGATCTTGGGCGCATTTGTGCTCTGCTCTCTCTAAGAGTGGGCCCAGCCTTTGGACTTTGGCTCACCAGTGACTTTTTGCTCTCTGCCTTGCTAATAGTGTTCCTGAATCGTAGAGTTGTGTAATCCTGCATATTCTGTCTTTTTCCCTCCCTTTTTCACAACCTTAGTAGAGTGCAATCTAGTTAAGCGCTCACCTCTGTATGAAAATAAGTGGTGTCTTACTGTGATTTTCTAATAAGGGAAAAAGGGGTGTATATATCATAATAGTAACTGTGTTTAGAATATTTTACAATAAGAGTGCTGGAGTGTTTCAACTGTGTGTTTATAAATAAATAATTATATACTTTGATACCAAATCTCTGGTCAGTGTTTGCTTGTATTATTGTATCTGAGTGCCTATTGAGTATACTTTGCATACTGCCTAACTCTTCTTGAGGGAAGTCTGACTGCTCAGCCACAGCTACCAGGTACATCTGGGTGGTACAGACTGCTACGAAGTGGGTTTACTGCTAACACCTGTAGTCTTAAATCTTTTGCAGTGGTCCCTAAGGGAACTGCACAGGTTTCTGCCTAACACTGGTGTACAGCGGTGGGATTTGTATTGAGTATACACTTTAGAGTGCTTTAGGATACCTTAGTACAACTAACCACAAAGCTTAGCACTGAAAAAGTAATCTTTCGAACATGTCAACTATGGAAACTTATAGTCAAGAGTCCCTTGCTACAAAAACTGTTGATTGTTTAAGAGTATTGTGTAAGCATAAGAACCTCCTGACTAAAGGCAAGAAAATTAGAAAGGTTGTTAGCTAACCAAAGTCTGGATGATGGGTCTGAGGAACCTACCATGCCAGAAAATGTAGATAACAGTATAGAAATTGATATTGATCCAAATGTTGATAATCTTGAGGAAGAGTCAGAAGAGGAGGGTGAGGCTGCTGTGACTGTCCCCCCTAGGCCTCTGTCTGCCCTACCTGCTGTACCTACTGGCCTTTACCAAGTCCCACACTAAGTCCTCAATATCTCGAATTAGAGAAAATCAAAGCTGAACTAGAGTTCAAGAAACTGAATACTCCAGCTGAACAGAGACATCAGGAAATGAATCAAGAACTAAGGCTAAGGGAAATGGAGCTCAAACATGAGCTAGAAATGAAGAAATTGTCTGTCGAAAATGCTTCTCTCTCTGGCTCCTCTAGAAGTTCCAGTCCTAAAAGACCCCCGATGCCTAAATAATTGGTTGGTATGTATGAGCCTAAGTTGGATGTGTTGGATTGGTTTTCTCTGTTTGAATATAATCATGGGCTCCAGAACATCACAGGAAATGACTTACTCACCTGGTTGTTCTCCAGGCTTCCCCCTGTTGCAACTGATGTGGTAATGGAGTTGGGGGAGGAGGATAGGAAAGAATATGAATGTGTGAAACTAGCTTTGATAGCTGGGTTTGGGAAGACCCCTTCCCAGTATCTTAAGAGGTTTAGAAGCCTCAAAAAGCATGATGGTACCCCTTGGGCTACCTGGGTGATTGAAGGGTTGAAAAACTTAGAGGGATGGATTAAGAGTTACAAAGTGAACACTTATGAAGGTATGAAGAATCTTGTTATGTTGGACTCAATTTATGATGCCTGCTCTCCTGAGCTCAGACAGCACTTGGCTGATTCAAAGGAATAAGATTCCCAAAAACTAGCTAAGGCTGCTGACTTGTGGGTTGCCAACAGGGCCACTCACAAGGATTCTGGGGTAACTCAGAAAAAGGATGAGGGGAAACAGCCTAAAAAGGACTCCAAAGAGAATTCTAATACTGTAAATTCCAAAGAGGGCCCCAAACAAAACCAGAAGGGTAAGCCACCAGGGAACCCACAGCAGAATAGTGTCTCCTCTGGTGCTAAACCAGAGGGAGGTCAGAACAAGCCTCCATTCCAGAAAGCATTTGGTAAATGCTTTGTTTGTGGCTCTACTGACCATGTGAAAGGAGATCCCAGATGCAAGGGTAAACCTTCAGGGATCCAACTTGCCTCCTTAGCCTTCGCTCCAGAAGAGGAAGTCCCAATGGCAAGTGGAAACTTTCTACTGCTGGCTGATGAACCCATTGGAGTCTCAGCCAGTGTTTCTTTAGTATCTTTGGGGTTGTGGGAACAACATAATTTAGATGTGTATAATTCTATCCCAGATAATACTAAAGAGTATTATAAGGACAGTGTCCAGGTGAATGGTCAGGAGACTCCTGCCATTAGAGACACTGGGGCCAGCATAACTGTGGTGAATGAATCTTTGTTCAAGGCAGAGGATGTTGCCAAGGCACCCAAATGCCTCACCAAGTTAGCTGGAGGGCCTGTGCAGATGTGTCCCCAGTTACCAGTTCTCATCCAGTGTAATGACATGGCTGTAAAAATACCTGTCAGTGTACAATGTGAAGTGCCAGGTAGGGTTCTGTTGGGTAATGACCTGAAAGCTAATGGAGTTGTGTCACATACCCCCAGACCACCTAGTAAAAGGTTACAGGAGCTCACAAAACCTGCAAGAGAGAAAACCCTGAGAGGGTTATCTCAGGAGATGATGACATAGATCACTCCTTTTCCAATGGAGCAACTCACTGCAGTAACTACCAGATCAGGAGCAAAGGGGCAACCCAAGACTCCTAGGAAAAATCCAGCAGCAAGCACTCCAGTGCTTCCAACAGTTACACCTGTAACTCCCCCTCCAGCTGAGGCTGAGAGGGAGGTAAAACCCTGTATGGTTGAACTAGACTCTGAAGAAGAGCTAGTGGGAGGCCAAGAACTTATTGGAGATCTAGACCCTGAGGACCATCCTGAGCTGCAGTCTTTACTGGCAGGAGGTGGGCCCAGCAGGGCAGCTTTCCGTAAGGGACAAAGAGAATGTCCAACTCTGAAGGGTCTCCGCCAACAGGCAGCTGCTCAGGCTGATGGGCAGGAGCCTGGGAAGTATAGGTTGCACTGGGAAGATGGCCTCTTCTACAGTGAACCAACTGAGTCTGAACCTGGAGACTACAAACGCCTTGTAGTACCTCAAGAAAACAGACAACAGTTCTTGCACTTAGCCCACGAGATTCCTTTGGCTGGTCACTTGAGTTTCAAGAAGACCAAGGAAAGGCTCTCACTCTACTTCTACTGGCCAAAAATGGGGGCCGAAGTAGATACGTTTTGCAAGAGCTGCCATACCTGCCAAACTTCTGGTAAGGTTGGCGCCAAGAATGTGGCACCATTAGTGCCTCTCCCAGTTGTGGGAGTCCCATTTGAGAGGGTAGGGATGGACATTGTTGGTCCCCTTGATCCCCCTACATCCTCAGGCAACAGGTTTATCCTTGTTGTAGTAGACCATGCTACTAGATATCCTGAGGCAATACCTATGAGAACTGTTACAGCTCGGCTGTAGCTAAGGCCCTCCTTGGTATTTTTACCAGGGTTGGGTTTCCTAAGGAAGTAATCTCTGACAGGGGATCAAACTTTATGTCCCACTACATGAAAGCCATGTGGAAAACCTGTGGAGTTACTTACAAGTTCTCAACCGCCTACCACCCCCAAACCAATGGACTGGTAGAAAGATTTAACGGGACCATGAAGAGCATGATAGGTGCTTTAGAGGAACCCCTGAAAAGAAAGTGGGACCTTCTACTGCCATGCCTTCTCTTTGCTTATAGAGAAGTCCCTCAGAAGGGAGTAGGTTATTCTCCCTTTGAACTTCTCTATGGCCACCCGGTCAGAGGTCCATTGGCCCTGATTAAGGAGGGGTTGGAAGGCGCTCCCCCCCTCAAGCCAGTCAGAGTGACTGACTATGTGATAGGTCTCCGAAGGAGAATGTCACGCATGATGGCAGAAGCTAGTGATAACCTGAAAGCTGGACAAGTTTTGGTCAAGCATTGGCATGATCAAAAGGCTAACATGGTTGAGTTCACTCAAGACCAGCTAGTTCTCGTTATGCTCCCCACAAGGCAGAGGGCCTTGCAGGACAAATGGATGGGACCCTTCAAAGTTGTGGGAAAACTTGGAGAGGTCAACTATCTGGTGGATCTGGGCAGACCCAGGGAAGCTCCTAGAGTCTTACACACCAACCGACTGAAGGCGTGCATCTCCAGACCTGAAGTAGGAGCCTTGCTTCTAGCTTCAGCAGCAGAGGAAGAAGAGAGTGAGTCTCTCCCTGATCTCCTCAGAGGTGTACCTTTGGATGAAAAAATTGAAGGAGTCAATCTCTCTTCAGATCTGACACCTGAGCAACAAGAGGAGTGCAAATCTATGTTAAATCAGTTTGCCTCCCTGTTCTCACTCTCACCAGGCTTGACCCCTTGGGGACAGCACGAGATACTCACTGGTGACTGTCTGCCAGTCAAAAGCAGAGGATACCGAATGTCAGAAAATGTGAGAACCCATATCAAGGGGGAGGTCAAGAAGATGCTTGATCTCGGGGTAATAGAACCCTCTACTAGTCCATGGTCTAGCCCAGTTGTGTTAGTACCAAAGGCAGGGTCCAAAGACTTGAGATTCTGTGTGGACTATAGAGCTCTTAATGCAGTCACCAAGGCTGATGCCCACCCTTTACCAAGGACAGATGAGTTAGTGGATAAACTTGGTGCAGCCAAGTACCTCAGCACATTTGACCTTACATCAGGCTATTGGCAAATAGCCTTGACAGACCATGCCAAGGAGAAAACTGCATTTTCCACCCCAGTTGGCTTATACCAGTTTAAGGTCATGCCTTTTGGATTAAAAAATGCACCTGCTACCTTCCAAAGGATAGTAAACCACGTTCTAGCTGGGATGGAGGACTTCTGCATGGCATACTTGGATGACATTGCAGTCTTCAGCCACTCCTGGGAGGATCATTTGAACCACCTAGGACATGTTTTGCAGGCTCTTGGACAGGCCAATTTGACTATCAAAGCAAGTAAATGCCAGATAGGTCAAAGTAAGGTGGTCTACCTTGGACATGAGGTAGGAGGTGGAGAAATAAGGCCTTTGCTCAGCAAGATTGAAGCTGTGCAAAATTGGACAACACCTACTACTCAAACCCAAGTGAGAGCCTTCCTAGGCCTCACTGGGTACTACAGGAATTTCATTGAGAACTATGGGACCACAGCTTCTCCACTGAATGTAATCTCCTCTCCAAAAATCCCTAAGAAGGTCAAATGAAATGAGGAGTGCTCTTTGCCAAGCTCCAGTATTGAGAGCTCCTGAATACCACCAAACTTTCATTGTACAAACTGATGCTTCCAATGTAGGTATAGGTGCAGTCCTCAGCCAACTGGATGAGAAGGGTAGGGAGCACCCCATTTGCTTCATCAGTCGTAAGCTGAAGGATCATGAGACCAGGTGTGCAACAATAGAAAGAGAATGCTTTGCTATTGTGTGGGCACTGAAGAAGTTTAGGCCATACTTGTATGGTTCTACTTTTGTCATTCAGACTGACCACCAACCCTTGAGATGGTTAATGCAAATGAAGGGAGAAAATCCAAAACTATTGAGATGGTCAATCTGCCTGCAAGGGTTTGATTTCACCATTGAGCACAGGTCAGGGTGTCACCATCAAAATGCTGATGGACTCTCTAGGATGTATGTCATCGACTAGAGGTATGAGGTTCATCCAGGAGTGGATTAAATCCTCCTGTCCCTTATTCTGGGGGAGGGGGGGCGAGTGTTAGGGAGAATTCTCTGTTTAGGCTGAATTTCCTAACCTAGTGAGTCCCCCAGCAGCTTTGCTGGATTTTTGGGGTTTATTTTTTTCTCCTGCCAAGAGTGAGACCCTTTTACCCTCACTCTTGGACATGATTCGAGTGTGTTTCTTTGAATCTAGATGTGTTTAATGGGCTATGGGGTCTTTTACTCCATAGGGTTTCATGTGTTTTTGTGATGTTTGTTACACAGCACCCTCCGTGCAGTAACACAGGGGTGTCCTAGTGACCCCCCAGTATAGACTCCATACCCTGGGACTGACTACTGTCTCCCAGGGCATATAAAGTCACCATTGACTTTACTAGTCTTAAATCCTGAACAGAACCAGTACAAACCATCATATTGTGGACGTACTGGCTTGGGCAGTTCGATTGCCCAGGGTCTGTTAGTCGAGGGGGGCACGTCTACGTCCCCCCTGCTCGAGTTTTGGCTGGTGGCAGTGGATACTACTTTTTATATTCAACCGCAAATATTTTCCTATGGGATTTCCCATTGTTTTAGGCTTCTATCTTTATTTAATTATTGAAGGTAGCCTCGAACATACCGCCGGTTTATTTAATTAATATTAATTCTCCGGTTGGTATTTTTTGCCAAAACTTGATTCTAAAATGGCGTTTGGGTTCTCTTCTGTGACTCCAACCCAAGTCGAGCCCTTTGTTCCCAGTTTTTTGGCGGGCTTCTCCACAGAAGCCCTCCAAAGTGGTGCCACTATGTCTGGGGTACTTAGGAGTGGTGGAGGGGAATTTAGGCACCCTGGACTGAGTTGCTTAGGCAACTCAAGTCGCACTCCGTCCTGATTGGCCCAAGTGGTGAGCCGGCCGGCTCACCACTTAGCATGTTTGAGTGACAGCTAGGCTGAGTGAATGGGGGTTTGCTGCATAAAAGCAGGGATTTGGGGACTGGAACTTCACAAGTCGCCACAGGACCTAAGAATCCGACGAGGGAGAAGCTGAGCCGACCTGCCATGACACCACGACCGGTGGAGCCCTGCTGGACCGTCTCACCACTTTTCCCAACGACAGAGGAGATCTCCCGCCGGAGAGTCTTCTTCCTTTGACTGGTGGGGATAACCAGTTTCACCGTCTTTTCGCTTTCCCAACGTATCTCGTGGCCGCCTTGCCCGTGCTAAGCACCCCAGCAACCGGGATACCACGTTTTACCACGACCGCGAGATAAAGGTACCACCTTTTACCCGAAAACTCCACGGCTGGTTTCTGCCCTGGTAGTGCAACGACCTGCACCTTTCCTCCATGTCGAGATCTTCTCTTCCCCTGAACGACGCCACAACTTGCAACCACTACCAGGAACAACTGCCACCGCTGGAGGATCCTTCCCACTTAAGGTACCGTGTCCCGCCTGGCTTCCCTTGCAACCGACTGTACGGGGTAGATTTAGCCCCCGGCTTTCAAACCTGGGTTAGCCTGGGACACCCTGGCTAAACTTTTCTCAGCCTCTCTAAACTCTTTTCTGAACCCCCTGCAAGACTTTCTAAGCCCTGTGTAACTGTGTGATCTTGGGCGCATTTGTGCTCTGCTCTCTCTAAGAGTGGGCCCAGCCTTTGGACTTTGGCTCACCAGTGACTTTTTGCTCCCTGCCTTGCTAATAGTGTTCCTGAATCGTAGAGTGGTGTCATCCTGCATATTCTGTCTTTTTCCCTCCCTTTTTCACAACCTTAGTAGAGTGCAATCTAGTTAAGCGCTCACCTCTGTATGAAAGTAAGTGGTGTCTTACTGTGATTTTCTAATAAGGGAAAAAGGGGTGTATATATCATAATAGTAACTGTGTTTAGAATATTTTACAATAAGAGTGCTGGAATGTTTCAACTGTGTGTTTATAAATAAATAATTATATACTTTGATACCAAAGCTCTGGTCAGTGTTTGCTTGTATTATTGTATCTGAGTTCCTATTGAGTATACTTTGCATACTGCCTAACTCTTCTTGAGGGAAGTCTGACTGCTCAGCCACAGCTACCAGGTAAATCTGGGTGGTACAGACTGCTACCAAGTGGGTTTACTGCTAACACCTGTAGTCATAAATCTTTTGCAGTGGTCCCTAAGGGAACTGCACAGGTTTCTGCCTAACATTGATCTAAACCACTGCCACCAGCCATTTAAAGTAGGAAAAGGTAACATTTTACTGTTACATGAGTATTTTGACTCAGGGGAGGCTAAGCAACCCCTCCAGCACTCTAAAGTAAGATAGTGAGTGCTGGGTCAGAAAATTTAAAGAGACTAGTAAAGTCAATTTAACTTTACATGCTCTCGGAGACACTAGTCAGTCCCAGAGAAGGTATTCAAATCTTGGGAAGTATGAAAGACATCCCTGTGCCACTGCACTGAAGGTGCTGGGTGACACACAGAAAAAGATGATGCCACTGGAGTTGTTTTAAAACTCCATGACCAAAGAACACAAAAGTAACACACACACAAAATACATGGAAGAGTGGGAAAAAAAGGCTCACACTCTTTCCAGGTAAAAAAATCAAATCCTAGAAATCCAGCAAAGTTGCTGGGGGTCTCAAATGGTAAGGGAAATTAGCACATTTTGAGAATTCTCCCTAAAACAGGAAGACATTGATGTGTCACCGTCACATCTCCCATAACACGATTTTTCAGGGGATGGCGGATTGCGACATGGGGAAGGAATACACGTGCAGGTGTGCCACTGCCATTTCATTGTGTCCAAAACATTTCTTGTTATGCAACTTGTAAGGCCCCACAATTGTTGACTATTTTTTTCAATTTTTGTTCCAGAATCTCCATTTTCGCACTTGGACAGTTTATTTCTTTTGCTATGCGCGCATTTTATTGTGCAAGGGTTGCGCTCTCTACTACCTTGCTTTCCTTTCCAATATGTTTTCTTACCAAACACAGAATCTGTTTGCTGTAAATGCAGGAATTTAAAGTCCATAATGTACGCTTCAGACTACAGTGCGTACCAATGGGGTTACTGTAGAAAGTCATTCTGTTATGAGGGACTTTTATTTCCTGCCACTCAAAGGTGCTTGCCATTGCAGCGTTACAAAAAGACACCTTATGCATATGTACTGTTGCATAATGCAACATCAGTGTGATGATTAGAGAAAGTTCTGCTTCATTACTATATTGTACTGAGGTTGTCCCCTTACGTCTTGTCATTTGTGACTCTGCCTGTTACTTCTTTGCTTCCATGTACAGTAGCAGTGCGGTATGATTGGTCAAGGCCGACTTTAATTATGCTGTTGATGCATTCCCTTAATGTGCCCTCCTAATGACTTCCTCCTATTTGCTTTGTACATACAGAATTTGTAAACCTACTCTGTTTTTCCTTGCCATTGTCCGTCACAGTGCTCTTTGCATACATTTTTTGTGTTTGGTGCTCACTACCACTATGTAACAGAGTAGCTGCCTTCCTTAGCAGGTTGGATGCCATCCAATGTTCACAAACAGACATACAGTCCGCAAGTGCTGTCTGCATTAACATTCTGCCAGCACTTCCACTATGTTGCACATTTGTTGTTTACAAACTAAGGGTATGCTGCTGAAAACCAATGAAATTCACTTGCAAAAAAATGTGTTAAAGGAACGTTATGGTTAAATTGCACAAGCAAAAACCTATGCAAATCAATGGACAACCGTTGCTATAGGGACGTTATGGTTACAAGTAAAACCGAAAAGCCCCCGAAATTTGCAATTTATGGTAAACTAGGCAACCATAACTTGCGCCACCAGTGTGCACTGCAAGGACTAACACTCATGACATCAAAGATGCCATCACAAATCTCATTCATGACATCACTGATGACATCACATGTGTTGCTCCCTCTTTTTTCATCAGTCCTATAAGTAGCTACTTTTATTATGGTACACTCACATCAAATGATACATACACATTTAGGGGAAGAAGATAGTGTACAACATTGCCATGATTTCTGTGCATGAAGATAATCACTTATGGTATGACCATGATTCTGCTAATAGTGCTCCTTTTTGCTTACTTTAATTTCCCTGTATATGCTCATGTTTGTATGCATTGTGATGTCTTTATGTTTGGTGTCTAGTACTGCACTTATGTAGTTATTAAGGCATTAGTTGCTACTTCTTCCACGTCTCACAGTACCCAAAACTGTAAAACTAAAGCATTCATGATTTCACTAGGAAAAATGGGAAGATTTTCAAGATAACACTTCTATGGGGCATGGTGCGGACAATGGGTACGGTTTACATGAGTTTTTATGTAGTGCAAAGAAGTCTGTAATGCAATGGTGTGTATAGCAATGCATTGCTCAATAAACTACTTATCTCATGATGGCTCTTCAAATGATGTTTCATAGTTTTCTGCTACTATTACCATACCAATCCCTTGTAGAGGCTTCCCATGATAACTAAATGCACATGTGTTGTCCTAAGTGATGTCATGAATGAGATTTGTGATGGCATCTTTGATGTCATGGGTGTCAGTCCTTGCAGTGCACACTGGTGGTGCGAGTTATGGTTGCTTAGTTTACCATAACTTGCGAATTTCAGGGGGTTTTCGTGTTTTACCTGTAACCATAACATCTCTAAAGCAACGGTCGTCCATTCATTTGCATAGGTTTTTGCTTGTGCAACTTAACCATACCGTTCCTTTAACAAAGTTATTTGCCAGTGAATATATATTCAGTGAAAAAAACTTTGTTAAAGGGACGTTATGGTTCCACGTAAAACCAAAAACCCTTGAAAATCGCCAGTTATGGTAAGCTAAGCAACCATAACTCGCGCCACCACCATGCACTGCTACGACTAACAACCAGGAAATCAAAGGTGACATCATAGCTCAGTGGCAACGTGCTTGTCTTAAGAGCAAGATGACTCAGAGCAACATAGGTTCGAATCCCATCTGCGCTTAGAAACCTCTTCGGTACTAAGCGCGTTATAAATAACCAATTATAATTATCACAAATGTCATTGATGACATCACGGATATTATTGTCCCAAGTGTTCGGGCATGTGCTTCTAAGCATAGGTTGATCGATAGTACAAACATTTCCTATGCACCTTGCTGTAATTTTCCTCTTTTTTACACTTGCGAAATCAGGCACCAAGGCGTGGCCAACTTGTGATAATCTTATCCGTTGCCGCATAGCCCAAGGTGGACTGCCCTGGCGGCACAAATTCATATGCCCCACCCCTGAGGCTGACATCACCAAACCTAGTGATATTCTCCACCTATCTCCAGGACGTTACTATACAGCTTAGTAAAACGCACCCAATCATCACCTACATGATAACGTTACTTGCCGTAGAACCCGGAATATCAACACACATCATCTCACAACACAGCACATCACAATTTTGAATATAAAACCATATGTTTAAAGGAAATAGCAAAACTGTACAATTTGTAAAGTACTTTTATTTCACAATAAACGCTCTGAGAACATCCGGCGATTGCCATATTCAAGCAAATAAGTAATTTTTTTCTTCGTTCTCGATCCACAAATGTTTATCGTGAGTCACGCGTTGTTCCTTTTGGGTATAAGAAGCGCATTGGATGCACTGTGAATCGCAAGGCTTTGGCATCAACTTGCCACTAGGCCACTGTAAACGATGTCAAGTTGCTCCTTATCGCTGGTACCGCATAAGGGCATATCGGCCTGTGCCGATCGTCCCAAAAAAGCATCATTGTGATCCACCCATTCAGGTGTATCTGCAGCTGACGGTTAAAAAAAACCATCAGTTGGTATCTGGAATCCATGACAATCGCAGAAAGCCAAGATGTAGCTGTTTAAAAAAAGATAAGAGAAATGTGTCTCAGTAGCAGATCTTTATTACAGTTTATCATTTGAACCATTCATTTGGCCCCCTGTTACAACTATTGATAAACACAGACGTAAAACAATGGGAACTCAGACAAAACAATGTGCAAAGTACTCTTCAATTTGCTTCAGAAGTTACTGCTATGGAGTATGGTTAGCTCGAAATGGGATGCGGAGGCTGACGCTGCAATCAGGGAGCAAAATAAGGCCAAGAAGAACACATAGATGGAATTTTAATTAAATATCAGCGTTGAATTACGCGTTTGTGGAACCTGGGGGAACCCACAAGTGGTTTATACGCATCTCAATGCTGGACTGCCCATTTGCCTAGGACAAAACCAAGTACACCCACAAGTTGTAATTGTGTTTCGCTGCAATATGCCACACACAACAACCGAATACAATGTAACCCATCAATAATGGTCAGCGAATCATAATTTGACTAGTTCGTCTATAAAATCGTTGAAAGTAAAACTTACATAATATTCGGCATTTCCATTCTATCGGCGTAACACAGACACTCCGTTCAGGTCAACGAATTTACATAAAATGAAATTACATGTTCCTTTGTCCAATTTTTGAATGGAGAACATTATCACATTTGAAAGTGTTACATCCCTCCCTTCATGCATTCCTTTCGGAATCCTCCCTTTGTTTCAGGGTCGAAAAACAATTGAACCTTATACTGTGTACGATGCGTGGGTTTACTCAGCTAGGAAACAAAAATTCAATGGCACTGACCTTCACTCAGAATGGGAGCCAATAGCCCTTCAGACCACAGTGGCATTACAAATGTTTTTGAAAAACATATGAATTGTTTGCTACCATTCACCAATCCGGGCGACATTTCTACAGATTTATTTTGTTCCTCTGGAGAACTTCGCACTCTCCCAGTGACTCCCACAGTCAGCCCACACCACCTGTCACCTCATTCCATCTCCTCTTCACATTGCAAATCACGTAAACATTTTTAAAGGAGCACGTCTCGAGCCCTGACAAAATGTTCTCGTATGAGAATGTCTGAGCAAACCCTGCTGCAACCCCCTCCAGCCACACTGCGGACCCTGACCCCAATGACTGCAGTTATATATTAGAGGCCTATAATTTGCACACATGTGTTTGTACTATCCCACTTTCACTAGCGAGATGAACGGTGTGGGCGTCTTGCCACCTTACAAATACAGACACATAGTGAATACGTAATAGTAATGCTTTCACGTCAGAATGCAGATGGTACCAAAAACTACTGAAAGCTAACTGGATTTACACATGGTAAACTATCACTTGGTAAGAAAAAATTCACAACAGTAGGTATAATCTACCACGCAGGAGCCACAACCAATGCAGGTCACTACACTGCATGTATAAAAAAGAAGTGTGGATGGGTCAAATATAATGATACCAACATTACTGTAAAACAGAGAATGAGAAGGTCTGCGACCTACCTCAATAAAGCGCACCCTACAACTTTCTGTTTGCACCTGCTGAGGACAAAAAACAAAAATATTGTCCCATATTGCCCTAGGTCCCAAACCAGAAAAAATAACCTTGGCATTTGCAAGTATTTTCATTACTGCCTGAACCAAATGTTCCAAATCTGCCAACAAAGTAGGGGCACTGACCTACCCCAAATACAAAACACCACAGTGCAAAACAACTTCATGGGGAATGTTTAACCTGCCCATATCTCCACAAACCTCTACAATTCCCTGAACATTAAAACCAGGCACAGTGCTCCACACCATCTACACTCCTTTAACATCAAAATTGTTTGCCACATTCTTACATTTAGCATACTACTCCAAACCATGTACAAACATATCTCCAACCACCAACACCCTGATTTTCTCCACCTCTACCATCTTCACTACACATAGCCTCTTTCAATACAAATCACAACCTCAAAGTCTGATTGGCTGATCCCTACAGTCCCCTTTCCATGCTGAATTTGCTGAGAAACCCCGGATGTGGCATGCACGTAACACTGGGGCAGCCCTTCTACCCTTTCCACTTCACTCTCTATACCATTTCCTGTTTGGCTACTGTTAAACAGTCACACAATCATCCACCAATCACATCCAAGAACTCTACATCTAACTCTATCATCACAGATCAGCACCTTAGATGTACTATTGATCACTCTCAGTACAATTCGGCTGTCACTGAAACAGACCTACAGCAACAACTACATAAAACTCCCCAAGATTTCTACTTGCAGATTCATGCACATTCACATGAATGAACACAGACTACAGGTATGTATATTTTCTACACAGTACATGTACAGCTCTTCTAGGAATACATATAAACAGATTAACTGCCACTTACCCTGTATGAACTGTAAAATGAATTTACTGTCGTTTCTCCCATCTGCTATGATGAAGTGTCAATTGCAAACCTGTCTGCTCTCCAAATCTTTGTTTACTTACACAGCTATAAAAAAAAATGTTATTTCATATTAAAGGATGGGAGAAATAACAGTATAATTATGAAAAAGACTGTCCAGTGTGTTATAAAAATACACGCAGCCAGGATAAGTACATGCATCTTCATTCAAGCACACACACAGACAATATCATTACAAAGGCTCCCAGCTCAAGCAACACCGCTGCCTCTATACAAAATCCTACTGCTTTATGTCCCACACTTTCACAAATGCATACATTGCATGCTTTTCTGTACAATCTCTGCCATTTACCCTGTAAAAATAGCAAAAAATGCATATGATTATTTCTTCTATCTCTTAACATCCAATAACATAACATTAAAAAAACAAGTGTGCTCTATACGTTTACTATTATACTCATTTGTAAAACATATTCAACTAATAGATTCTAAATTAAATATACAGAATGTACATAGGTAAAGGAAAGTGCATATGCATACTATGCTCAGTTGTAAGAAAACACTACTACAAAAAAAAACAATGTCTACATTAACAAAAGTGCTATAAACATACATATTCACTAAGTTCTTTCTTTTACAATTGCAGTGAAGACCACTCTCCTAAAAAGCAGCAGCGTCTGAAGTATAAACAACGACTTAGAAGAAACCTACTATTTCCATACATAAAAGTAAGTACAATACTAACATAATGTTCTAACTGTTACTGAGAGCCGAACCTTCCTTCCCACTCTTCAAACGCAAAGCCAAAGCCTGGCTGACCACCCACGACTTACCTTGACCCTACCCTTGAGTCAGTAGCTACTGCATTTATTGCCCACTGCCTTAAACTTGCATATCCCACACCTGTATATTCACTGCATTACCTGTATATATCTGTATATTTAAGTCATATGTTCATATGTTTATATATTTGTCTGTACAACCTTGTTGTTTTTATTATGCCTGTAACTAAGTGATGCGCCCGGTTGCCCTTGGGCCTGCTGCGCTTTATGAATAAATAAAATACAAATACAAATACACTAGCATTTTAGTATTGTAGAACAAAGACGTGCATTAACCCTTTCCCATTAGATGTAGTATTAGTGCTTCCCCTTACCAGTTGCATACTTTATATTGTCATATCAAGCCCAGTATAGTAAAACACAAATACAAGAATAACCTTCACAACTTGATGTAGCTGCCCACTGCACAATCACACACCTCCACAATCATCCTTACCATCATACTCAGACACTCATACACAAAGCACACATACACTGCACAACAGCCCAACCCACACTTTCTTTTTTTCTCCAACATACCCCAAATAATGCCTACCAAAAAGCAACTCCTAGAAAGCAACGCAGAAGTAGAGCAAATCAAAATAAAAGTGTTCAAAATAAGCATCCATCTCTAGCAGATTTTGTACAAAAAGTTCAAACAAAACAGCTAATACAGTCATTAAGCGAAGCAAAACAAGCTTCCAGTACAGAAACTTTGCCTCCTCTATCAAAATATAAAATGAAACAGGAAGTGATTAACAAGACTTCAGCTACCACTACTGCTAACACTACACCTATACATTTTGATATAGTAGCAAGTAACCATAACAATTTTTTTTTTTACAAAAAATGTTCTGCCACAGAGTCCTTCAGAACCTTATAAAACAGGAGAGAAATCATGGACAACCCTTAAAACCTACCATGGAAAAGTAATCCTAAAAGCTCTCATAGACAGTGCAATCCTTTTCAAAAGGAAGTTATTTATTTAATCTTTAAACAGAATGAAACCACTAATAAAACAAACTACTAAATTATAAAAAAGACTTCTCAATAAACGGAATATCAACAAAAATAGCTTTTTAAACATCTGCCGAGGTGAATGGAGTCACACCACGAGCACATAACCATATTTTAATGAAGAGGCATATAAACAAAAGCAAACAAACCCAAATGCCATACCTAGCAGTGGACGTGGGTATGAAAAACTTAATAACACCATTATGGAACAAGAAACTCTGCTCACAAAAATATCCCCAGAAAACTCAGTATCACCTCTCCATTCTACTGAACCAAAACGTCCAGTCTACAAATGGCCATGTAACATTGCCAAAAAATCTTTCAAATCTTTATGCCACTTCCTCAATCAGTATGCAAAAAGCAAAGACAAATTTAAAATGAAAGTACTACAAAATATGGATGCCTGTCCAGTACGCAAATACACAGGACTCCAAGGACATTCATTAGCCTGCATTTCAGGACCTATTTGCAAAAGCACCTTCCATCATATCAAAATGATATCAACACATCATTCAACTATAAGAAATCTGGTCCATAAACTCTACTCGGCTAAAAGTCCTGCTTTAGCACTAGTCCATTTAAATAACAATCTCCTACATGGTACAGTCAAACAACTACTCGAAGAAATAGCGCATATCCACAGAAAATATTTTGGAAGTGAAAGCCACTTACAAAATGCATTAGCTTTACAACAAACTAGCAACTACTGTACAAATAGCAACCTTCTATTAAACACATACAAAAAAGAAATACTAAAGTTCAAAAAAACCTCCGCTGAAGTACCAAACCATATGTGTGTGTTGCCGCAGGACTTTCTTTCTAAAAGTAGCACACAAACTCTAGACATAACATACAAAATAGAAGACAATGAAGATTCCAAATGGTTCCAATTAGCTCTCTACCTTATAGCAGAAAACAAATACAAAATGAATGACCCCTTAATACTTTGCAATTACTGCACTGCAAAACCTGACAACAACCAAACACCTTCACGTGCTATCACAAATAACGTGGAATTATTCCCACTACCAAAACCCCTGCAACAACTAAATTGATATGAGAGCATCATAATTCAAACAGTGCACCCATTTCAAGCAATAATACGCCTTCAACCAAAAACAGCAAAATTACCTCCCTCCGAATTAGTGAAAGGCATTCATGGCAAAGTAGTTTATTTACCATTAGATCTCAAAGAAAATGTACACACTCATACACCACAATCCAAAATATTTACTTCCGAAGCTATCTTATAACGCAGTCCTATTACAAACTCTACAATCTTAACTGCATAGCCTAGCCAAAGCTTCACATACAAACTCTACAAATGAAACAGTACACAAACTTTTGGTTTGTGGATATTTGATGGGTGTTTGATTCTATGGGTGTGTTATGCTGCGGTGGTTGTGGCCAGGGCCTAGACTATTGCACCCTTCGGCCAGGCACCCAAGACTCTAGGCCCTGGCCACAACCACCGCAGCATAACACACCTATGCTACCAAACATTTTGACTGTGGTATGTGGGCTGCTTATAGGGTATATTAATTACAATCAATCCTCTACTAACAACCCATAACCAACATTATACTAAAGTAAAATAGCTAGTAGTGCATTTAATATGTCAGCGGACAGCAGCAAAGACCGCAGACATGGCAAACACATCAGGGGCACCTGCCACCTAAACAAATAGAGTATTTGACCCATCTCTTACTCCCCAACCCTCCCCAAGCACTTCTGCACACCAACACACTCCCCAAAATTGCATTTTGCCTCTGTTCGCTGCCGCGCTGTCAGCAGATCCAAGATGGCGGGCTAATTGAAACAATGTGACCCACCTCACGCCTCACTCCAGCCAATCGCAGACATGACACAAGCTGATTGACCAATCAGTGACCTGTCCGCGGAGCGAACAGGGAAGTGTGTCCGTGGAGCGGACATAGATATCACAAATTGTTTTGCCTTATGTTTTGGTCATTTAAAAAAAAACTACTGGACGGATTTACACCAAATTAACAAAAGCACGCTTTTGGGACTAAGCCGCCACTCCTGCCGCAAATTTGGTGGAAATCCGTTCAACGGTTTGAGCTGTAGGCATGAGCACATTTTTTTCCCGTTATGTCTATGGGAAAAAAAGAAATTTTGGGACCCACCCTATAACTTTGCCCCCCCTGGACCAAACTTCACCACAATTTGTAGAAAAAAAATCAGAGTGGGCCATATACTTTTTTTGCAAAGTTTGCTGAGGATTCGTCCAGGGGGAGTGAAGTTATAAGCCGCCCAAAAAGTGCTCTTCCTATGGGATTAGCAACTTAACCATAACTACACAGCCATACCGTGGGCTGTGTAATATGGTAAGCTAGGCAACCATAATTCACGCCACCACCGTGCACTGCTAAGACTAACACAGAGGACATCAAAGATGACATCACAAATGTCATTGATGACATCACTGCTGATATCACATATCTGGTCCACTTGTTTTTGTTCACTGACAGTTAAAGTTTTAACATTCAAAAGGTGTTATATATCTAGACCGATCTACGAGATTTTTCTGCGGCTGATTTTGCTGCGACGGAAATGTTCGCATTGGAAATGTACGAATACACATTTTTTGTACATTTCCTATGTGAACATGCAGGGGTGTCCACCGTAACCCACACTCACTATACTGTACAGTATAGTGAGCGGGATGTTGTGGGGGACACCCCCTGCAACCACTGTGTTTTCTTTTATTTCTTTTTTTTTTGTTCTGTCGGGATCGTTGCGGGGTGTCCCCCGCAACACCCCACTCACTTTAGTGAGCGGGGTGTTGCGGGGGACACCCCCTAGCCCCCACAGCCTTTTTTAAAAAAAAAATTCACACCAACCCCACCAAAACACCTAAACACATACCACACAAAGTTTGAACTTCTGGTAGTAAGAACTTCGTGGTGTGTGTTTTAGGTCTTTTTGCAAGGTTGTTAATGTTTTTGGGGACATTTCGTCCTATTACATCTAGACATTAACCTTTTCATATGTTGTTAAAATAATTTCCTTAGGGTTTCCTCTCAGCTCATAGTGCACATACATGACCAATAAGCAGGCCTCAAACACACGATTCATTTGTATACATGAAGATAAACTTTAATATTATTAACATTTTCAGATGATGCTGTTTCTTTCTTCCTTACTTTAGTTTCCCTGTACGTGCCACTGCTTTGTATGCATTGTGAGTGTTCATATGTATTGTTTGTACTAGCGCAAGTGTGTGGTAAATCTTGATTTGCTACATAGTTATTAAATGTTTAACATTAGTCCGATAAGGTAGCATTCATTATTGTACTATCCAAAATTAGAAGATTATAAATGTTGTACTTCTATGGTGCATGCTGCAGTCATTGCCTATTTTTCTGTATGATTGGGTTCCTGTATTAACAACAACACTCCAATACTATGTTGTTTCGATGAGTACATTCTTTAATAGATGAAGTAGTTCATGATAGGTCTCCCGACCACCCCTGACATCTTGTTACCAACATTATAAATACAACCCCTTGCAGAGACAATGTAGCAAAATTAATTTCACAAGTGATGTCATCAATGAAATTTGTGATGTTATCTTTGATGTCCTGGGTGTTAGTCTTAGCAGTGCACAGTGGTGGCACGAATTATGGTTGCTTAGCTTACCATATATATATATTCACTACAAAAAAAAACTTTGTTAAAGGGACGTTATGTTTAAGTTGCCCTATTAAAAACCTATGCCATTCTGTACAAAAACTTTGTAAAAAGGACGCTATGATTACAAGTACAATCTAAAAACCCCTGAAATTCGGGAGTTATGGTAGGCTATTCACCCATTTTTTCCATCTGCACTCTCCACTGCTACCACTACCACCCGACCATAAAAGATGCCACCACACATGTCATTGATGCCATCACTGACGCCATCCCATCTTTAGCCCCTTTCTTTTATGTCAGCTAAGCAACCATAACTCGTGCCACCACTGTGCACTGCTAAGACTAACACCCAGGACATCAAAGATAACATCACAAATTTCATTGATGACATCACTTGTGAAATTAATTTTGCTACATTGTCTCTGCAAGGGGTTGTATTTATAATGTTGGTAACAAGATGTCAGGGGTGGTCGGGAGACCTATCATGAACTACTTCATCTATTAAAGAATGTACTCATCGAAACAACATAGCCAACCTTGGAATGGGGCGGTAATTCCCCTTTCCGCCAAGGCGGTGCCGGTATTTTACCGGCATGAACCATGGCGCTAATAGTGCCATGGTTCTCCGCCATCTGTGTAATGAGGCCCTAACACCCAGGATATCAAAGATGACATGACAAATGTCATTGATGACATCACATGTCTGGCTTACTTATATTGAGTGATTGCAAAATCTAGGCCAGCTGGTTTTCTTCACTAACAATCACAATATAAAAATTGAAAAGGTGCTGTACATGAAAATGTTAACCTTCTCATATGTTCTTAAAATACATGCCTTAGGGTTTCTTCTCAGATCATGGTACACCTGAATGGCGCAATAGGAGGCATACAACACAGACTTAATTTGCATACAGGAAGATAAACTTTAATGTCATTAACATTTTCTGATGATGCTGTTTCTTTCTTCCTTCATTTAGTTTCCCTGTGTGCACCTCTAATTTGTATGCATTGTGCGTCTTCATATGTATTGTTGCTACTACCACAAGTGTATAGGCAGTCTTGCAGTGTTAGCTCGTTATTGCATGTTTACCATTACATAAACACCCCTCAAATCTTTCTACCAACATAATACACACAACCGCTTGCAGGTAGGCATTTTTAATTGGCATTATTTTTCCATGTGATGTCATCAGTGATGTCATCAATGACATTTGTCATGTCATCTTTGATATCCTGGGTGTTAGACTTAGCAGTGAACGGTGGTGGCGCGAGTTATGGTTGCTTAGCTGACATAAAAGAAAGGGGCTAAAGATGGGATGGCGTCAGTGATGGCATCAATGACATGTGTGGTGGCATATTTTATGGTCGGAGTGGTAGTGATAGCAGTGGAGAGTGCAGATGGAAAAAATGGGTGAATAGCCTACCATAACTTCCGAATTTCAGGGGTTTTTAGATTGTACTTGTAATCATAACGTCCTTTTTACTAAGTTTTTGTACAGAATGGCATAGGTTTTTAATAGGGCAACTTAACCATAACGTCCCTTTAACAAAGTTTTTTTTGTAGTGAATTTTGGACTTTTTTAATAGGGCAACATAACCATAATGTCCTTTGAGAAACGTTTTTGAATTATTTGCATAGGTTGGCAGTACTGTAGGTGATGCATAACATAAGTTGACCAATATTTTTATTGAGCATTTAGGAGGATTCCAATAGTAACACATAAGCATACCGTAAAGCAACATGTGACTTCACTGCCCATCTTTCTACGAATTGCACAGTACCATATGCTGTTGCACAGCATGCTCACATGGTGTAGAACGCATACACACTGCACAATAATATGGGTGAGTCGTTGATAGTGCAGAAGGACATTGTGTATTGTTGTACGAACTTGTAACTGCAACACTTCCCGTTCACAACTCAACAGGGCAAGTTTGCACCACAATAGAAGCAAGAGTGCATATCGAGGTCTTTGATACAGTAAACCCCATTCCACCCTTAAAAAAGTGGGGGCTGAATGCCATTAGCAATATAGATTTTACGGCACTAACCCATTCCACCAAAAAAAAGGATTTTTTAACTTCAACCGGAACGCCTCCGGCGTTCCCGTTTGAAGAAAACAAATCATTTTCCAAGATGGCCACCATGGAAAAGGAAAGAGGCCGTTGCATAGAAAGTCTTTTTCCGCTTTCCATTACAGCTGCCAGAAATTAAAAAAAGAAAACGTGTGACCGTAGTGGGCGAAGAAGATTTGTATTCGTTCGAAAATGTGTGGTTATCAGCAACACATTTAACAGAAAGTCAGTGTCTGGTGGACATGTCGACTGCAATGCAATGTTTTGTCCCAACCTGTAAATGGAAGTTTTTACTTCCCTGACACTGTGGTCAGTAAGCACACCTACAGCGTACCCTTTAGAGACGAAAGGCTTACCGTTGATTGCTTATGTACATGACGACACTTCTGAAGTATGAAAACACTACGACATGTAAAATGCAAAGGTGTTAGTTTGTGCGCAATGACCTTTACATAAATGTGTGGAACATACAGGGAATATGTTTGGCAAAAATGATCGTGCAGAACGCAAAAATAAATCCTCTAATATGTGGACAAAATCACAACAACCCCTGTGAAGTGAAGTGCACTAATGGCAGAAATATGCCAAGCAACACCCTTACCACTGACCTGTGCACACATTTTTGTATAAGTGCCACAATGTGAAAAGGGTGAAGAAATGTGTAGTGCGAAGGTATAAGGAAGCATTGCTTTTGAAACGTTTGTGTACAGCAAACACTTTCAGTGCACCTGATCTCATTTTTCCACTTTTAGAAAGATACCAAATCTGACAACATAACGTCTTCACGCAGAAATAATCTTTGTAATTGGGGCAGCTGGGTAACAGTAAGTACCCTAACGGCACGAAAGCATAATAGATGGGCCTGAGCCTTACGTTGCTCAAATGCTATCCATCTTAAATATTATAACATACACTTCCAAAGTTGCCATGGCAGATTTGGAAGGAGAACATGAAATGATTAAAAAACACACTCACATGTAAAAAGTAGCAATGTACTTTTATTTCACAATGCACAGCGGTAAATCATCGCCCTTTTCTCAGTTGCAAGGAAATTTGAAGTTTGTGTCTCTGTCGCATAATGAAAATGTTAATTTTGATGGTCACGTTGATGTTTTCCCACAAAGTCACCATGAGTTGGCGCCACAGTTTTTATCATGCACAGAGTGTGCAGTGGCGACACAGCAGTAGGTTTCCGCACACAATCATTGGTAAGATGCCGTCAATCACTGTGATGTGGTCCATCAGGGCGACGTGAATGGCTGCGAGCTATGCCACCAGAAAGGAGGGTATGTTGCTTCTTAGTGCTACAACTGCGTAGGGACATAAAGGTCCGATATGGTCATCCCATTCAATGATGACGCACATACAACCGGTGACAAATAGCTGCAATTGACGATTTAAAAACCTGTCTCTCGGAAGCTGCACTCGATGACACTCCCAATACGGAAGGAAGTAGCTGAGGAAAAAATGACAAAAAATATCTATCAATGGCCCTCATTACGACCCTGGCGGAATTCGGAAAACGATGGCGGAAATGCAATACCGCCATCGAATAGCGCTCGGTGCGACTATGACCCGTCACCGCAAAGTACGAAGCCATTAGCGACACCGTAGTGAACGCCAACGCTAACTGCACCAAGCACGCGCGCGCGCGCCATGCCAAACCGTAAACACCACCATGGCGCAAGGGTACGCTAATTCCGACCCTAGCGGACATGTACCTAACGCCATCAAGCATGGCGTAATGTACCATTCCGCCATGGTGAGAAGTACGGCATCGCGAATCAACCGTAAACGGCCCCACTGAGTGCCTGTACACCGCTCCCTGCCCACAAAGTACAACTCCCCGTAGCTGCAATGAAGTCACAATGCAACCATTGAAATGTACAAGTCACCCATGCATGCCAACGAACAAATGAAACACAAGAGGGGCCAATGGGAGCTGCAGGGCACAGATGGCACGAATACAGAAGCCATCCCAATGGACATGACCACAGTCCCCCACCAAGAAACGCACGCAAACACAGGCACCTGTGACCAGCAATATTCCGAAAATCACATCATTCCACCAGTCCACCTGGCTGACCGGCATCTGTTACACAAAACCCAATCCCCCGCCCCTGAGCATGACAACATCCAAACAGTCATATTGGCAGCCCCCATCCCTGACCTCACGGGCTTCGTAGGCAAACGCGCCCAGTACAGTACCACGCAACTAAACTCCGAAGCTGGAACCCAATGCAGATCTCCTCACAATACATCGCTCCCCAAATAGGAATATGCCACATCACTTGCAAAGAAGAACGCTACACGGGCCAAATCAGAATAGAAATTTAATGCACAACAAAATCACCAAGCCCATACAGCCATCAGGCCATGAACTCCAAAACACATTTCACCATTGTGGGCTTCATCCGCAAGAAATGACCAGCCACTACTTGTGTGACGCCCTGTTCCATCATGGTACACAGAGCCACATTCACGTACGAAAAGGCAACATGGAAGCGCACAGAACCGCAGGGCCGTCCCAATGGGGAGGTACTAGTCCAGCTGAAAGGCCGAAATGTTGCTCCGAGCCACTAGTACTGCGTAAGGGCATGTGGCCCATTGGTGATCGTCCCATAAGATCGTAATGCTGCTCCACTGATTAACACGAAGCAGCAGGTGTCGGGAGTAAAAGCCATCTGCAGGAGTGGCATACAGATGGCAGTGGCAAAAGGGGAGGAGATACCTGTCAACCAAAAGAAAAGAAAAAGAACAGAATGGCCATCAGAACTACATCCGAACAACTCACTTCAATGATCACACTGAATCCACAGCCATATGCATGCTAGCCCACTCCAAAGGATCATCACCACCCCAAAACCACTTGCGACTCATAACCATCTATATCGAGGTGTAAACACCATCACAAACGAGTGTACCTGTGCATGCGTCTGTGAAAACAGAATCCATCTGATGGGATTGTTAACGTGCATGGACACAAGTGTCTGAAGGCGCGTCGAGAAAGGGAGGGCTCAACAAGGCCAGATAGACGATGGTCCCACTATGGCAGCCCTGCATCACATAGCGCAGGGGAGGCGGATAGATTCCAAGAAGCCCTGAACATGACAAACTCTGTATCAAATCATCTGCCCATGCATCCATTCATCATTCCCTCATCCCGGTATAAAAACGCCAGAACATTTACTCACATAACATTAGAAATATCCATTGAGTCTGTGCGTTATGCAGCCTGCAAAATCCACAGTGCCCCAGCCCGTAATTCCAGTGTTGTGAAGTAACATGTATTTGGGAACGTCCGGCCTCATCGCCCACGTCGCTATTGCGCATCCCAAACTATTCATATCAATCATTGCTTCCTCGCCATGGCCCCTGTCTCAAGGACGTTGAACAATAGAACGTTATATTTGCAGTCAGACCTGTGGGCATCTCCTCGCCGCGAGCTGAAAACCGAAAGCGCCGCCCTTCGAATTCCTCATTTGCAACATCACGTCGAAAAGGCATCAGTGGCCGTTTGAAATCACAAATTAATCCATCTAGTGCGGCTGTGTGTGAAAATGGCAACTGCCTTCACCCACAAATGGGACGCCCCGCCCGTCGGTGCAACTCGGTACAGTGATGCATGAGGGCCCACCGTTACTCGAGTACTACGTTCCACTGACCCTTCACAAGTCTGTTCGCGACGGCAAAGATTCTATGTGAAACAATGGGACCATAGCCGAATGTACATATCAACAAATGTTACACGGCCATCGGGTAAAAATACATGATTGCAATAGCAAGATGCCATTACCGAATTGCAGCGTTGTGTGCGGAACGTGCTCGGCCAAAGGGGAGAGCAGCTTGCACAGGTGGAATGAATCACCACAGGTGGAGGCCATACAGCCTGAAAACACATAAATTGCACACCCAGTCTCCTCCCACAACCACACCCACTCCGAAATGCTACCGGCAGGACTCGCGATGTTGGCCCTGGGGGACCTGATAGCACTGCAAGTACTCCAACTCCAAGAAGAAGACGAACACCAACTACAACCGGCCGCACGGAGGAGACGCAGGAGGAGGAGGAGGGCAAGGCAGGGCCAGCAAGGGCCGCCAGCACAGCCACTACCACCACGCAGGCAGGCCGCAATCCCACGCCTCCGAGCACATCCGTTCAACCTCACTGATGAGCAGATCCACACTCTCTACCGTTTGGACCGGGACACCATAGCCGCCATTGTGGACATGACACAGGCTGACCTTGTCAGCATGATAGATAGCCCAACCGCCATCCCACCCCTACTGAAGGTGGTGTCTGTACTCCACTTCCTGGCCACAGGCACCTACCAGCACACAGTCAGACAGTTGCATGGCATTTCTCAGCCACTGTTCTCACGGACACTATTGCAAGTGCTCGATGCCCTCCTGCAGCACGCAGACGACTACATCTCCCTACCACGCTCGGAGCAGGAAATTACAAACACGAAAGTGGGATTCCATGCACTTGGCGGCATACCGGGTTGCATTGGTGCCATCGACTGCACCCATGTTGAATTGGTCGTACCACATGCCATGGCGGCCCAGTACCGCAACCGAAAACAATTTCATTCCCTGAATGTACAAATGGTGTGTGACTCCAACAGGATCATTACACATTGTTGTGCCCGATTCCCTGGATCAACCCATGATTCTATGGTCTTGAGGAACTCTACAATACCACGCTACATGGAGCGACACGCAGGGAACAGATCCTGGCTACTCGGTGAGTCTCATTACATGCATGATAATGTGGGGTATGTGATTCGGCAATGACCTGGCAGGAAGGGGGGGGTGGTGTGCGTACGTAGCAATGGCATTCCACATAATCCATTTATCGTCCACATACAGGTGATGCTGGATATCCACTGAAGAGATGGCTCCTCACACCAGTCCGGAACCCACGGGACCAGCATGAGGAGGACTACAACCATGCCCACTCACGTACCCGTGTAGTCATTGAACAGGCATTCGGCCTACTGAAGACTCGTTTCCGCTGCCTCAGCAGGTCTGGCGGGGCACTCCTGTACCGCCATGAGAAGGTTGCAAAGATGGTGATGGCATGTGTCATCCTCCACAACATGTGCGTACGTAGAAATGTGCCCATGCCCCCTGACGCAGAACTGCAAGCACCTGATGATGGTCATGATGAGGGTGGGGATGTGGCAGCACCTCAAGGAGTCTGCGAGGCACCGGAGGGCCGTGACATTCGTCAGCATCTCATTGATGCATGCTTCTAGCACTCACGCCTGGTGGCTGATACATGGACACGGTACTCGTGGCACTGTGTGTGTCTGGTACATGCACAATATGGACTGTACGCCTATGATGGCCTAGTACACAATGATCATTGTCCACACATCACATTGGTTGATCGTGCACTGTTTATGGCATATGTGATATCATATTGAACACCCTATCGACCCGCCAGCCAAGTGAGCCCAACACACCCCCTCCACCCTCCTACCTCCCCCCCGAACACCAGTGTCCAAAGATGCTCATTGTCAGTGGGCTGTCGCTATTGCAAGCCCCCTCTGCGGGTATCAGGGGCACCCCTGCCTGTGGAGCGCAGGTTCCTCCCAGATCTACGTTGGGGGCTGCCCTGGACGGAACTTGCAACGAATGATGTCTCTGCCTGCTCACGTCCATGCATGTCCCTAAGGGTTTGTGAGAGCTCAGTGAGCACACGGCGCACTGCGGCAAGTTCGGCACATACGTCTGTGGACGTCGCATGCAGTTCCCCCCTCAGGCTCTCGGTGCTTCTCTCCATTTGGACTCTCAGGCTCTCGGTGCCACTCTCCATTTGGACTCTCAGGCTCTCGGTGCTAGTCTCCATTTGGACTCTCAGGCTCTCGGTGCTACTCTCCATTTGTGCCCTTAGTGTCTCTGTACTTCTCACCATTTCTGCCCTAAGTGTCTCAGTTGATGTTTCTATGTCTGCCTTAGTGCCCCCACATTCATCGGCATGGTCCTTGAGGAGCGTGGCCAGTTGCTGCTGTTGCACGATTAACTGGTCGAGGGACTGTTGCCTCTGCTGGGCCATGGCCATTTGCGGGGGTGTCACAGAGGGGCTGTTGACCTCATGTTGCCTTGCCACAGGGCTTGTGGGGGATGGCCAGTCGTCGTCTTGTGGGTGCCCCTGCGTGGTATCCTCATGTTGTACGGGATGGGACAGACAGGGGGATTGGGACAGGTCATGGATGGATCTGACTTCGACATCCCCGTCTTCTGTGTCGGAGCATGCTGCCATCAATGGGGTGTCACCTATGGTGCTGCTGCCACCAGAGGCAGTGCCTTCTGTGGCATCCGTTGGGGGGACCTGTGGTGGTGGTGTTGTGGGCATGCTGGCTGCTGGGGTGCCTGTTGATGTTCCCTCCTCTGTGCTGCCACCTGATTTGTGCTGCTGCCGTGTCTTGATGCGTGCAGCTGAGGTGGATGGTCTTTGGCCGTTGGTCTTGGCCCTCTTTGCAAGTGTGCTGGTAGGGGTGTCCTGATGCTCGTCGTTTGGATCGGACCCTGTGGTGGAGTAAAGGAGGGCGAGGGTTATTAATGGGTCTGTGGGTATTGGAATGGCATTGTATCACATGCATTGGGGTGGTACCTGAGGGTGATTTGGGTCGGGGCCTTGGAGGTGCTTTCATTTGTGTGTGGAGTGAGGGTGCAGTTGTTTGGCAGCCTGCAGTTAGGGTGTGCCTGCTGCACGTGTAGTGGGTGTTTTAGGGGTTTTTAATTATTTATGTATTTAATGTGAGTTTTAAAGTGCGCTATCAGGCCGATGTGTGTGGACGTTCTCCTGGACATGTGTTTCTGTTGCACTATGTGGACACATGGTACTTCACATGATTGGACATTGTGGATTTAGCATTGTTTTATTTGGCCCACCTACCTGAATCTTCGGATGTCTGCACTCCTTTCTCCATCCCTCCGACTCCCTCTATGCTCTCCATTCCGATGGTGGAGGCACAGATTTCTTCCCAGGGGGTCAACTTGATGGGTGATTCAGGACCTCCCCCGGTGGCTGTGGCAATGTTGCGGTTGGCAGAGAGTATGCTGCGGACGCGTATCCGCAGGTCGTCCCATCGCTTTCGGCATTGCTGTGGGGTGCGGGTGCGGTCCCCACCGCACTTACCCGCTGTGCCACCAGAGCCCATATGGCCTTCTTGTTTGCAAGTGCCGTCCTGGTCATTTGTGTGCAGAAGACGACAGCAGCATTCTCCTGGAGGGTCTCTGTTAGCACGGTGAGTTCCTCACGGGAGAAGTGGACCTGCCGCTTGCGGTCGCACGCTTTCTTCGCTACTTTTCCCATTTTTCTTGGTTTCGCTAGGGTGGATGACGGGTTGGGGTGTGTCTCAGGGTAGTGTTTTTAGTGGTTGTGTGGTTTTAGTGGTTTTATAGGTGTACGGCGGGATGTTTCCCGTTCCGGGCCCATGGTTTTACTTCCGTTTCCGTATATTTACGGTCACCGTACTTTCCGGTAGGCGCACACTGCGGTGTCCGCTGTGATGGGTGGCGGTATTGCACCTAGGGCGCCGTACGGCGGCGGTGTGGGCCGTTTTGGGGTCATTTCCGCCATCGCGGACTTTGCACTTCCGCCATGTCTTGGTGCTCGTGCCCGATAGGTCGGAATGGGCCGCACTTTGCTCCTTCGTGCAATGGCGGAAACGCTATTTACGCTGTGGCGGTCCGGTCAGTCACTTTCCGCCAGGGTCGTAATGAGGCCCAATATGAAGCCTTTGTGGAAATGTAATGTGTACTACATAGCATCTCTATAAATAATGAATATTATATGGGGAAATGTACTGACTCCCTACAAACGGCGACAATGTGCAATAGACATACTAGGTAAAGAGGTATCAGTGCCACATACATTTCGTAGGTAATAGTGGAAATTGTAGTGACATCGTACAGACGGCGGTAATGTGTAATCTGAAATTTCAACGGCACACAAACTTCCAAATTCATTACTAGTAACGTAATGTGCAATCTGAAACTTCAAAGGGACACAAACTTCCAAAGGCATTGTTAGTAATATTTTTTTTTTTTCACACAAAATAAATAATGGCAGTTTGGTGTACAGGCCTGAGAAATAAGCTTACACTATCTGCACCGGCTCCATTTCGGCCTCCGCAGTCACAGTAGTTGTTTTCAGTTAGAAGTCCTCGGGAACTGATATTTCATGAGCTACACAAACGTTTTTGAAGCATAACTCATCAAAGGGAATGTTTCACAAACTGTGACTCCCTACATTCTTTCTGTATCTGTTCCGTGTACGTCAAGGTCGAAAAACAATTGACCCTTATGAGGTTTGCTACATGTGCGCCCATACTGAGCGCCTACTGAAAAAATTAAATGAAATGAACTGACCTTCACTCAGAACACAAATACATTCTCATTTTGCAACAACATATCAGCAGTCAATAATGAGAACCGTTACTCCCGCCCACATGCAGATGCGCAGTGTTGACAAATCCGTGCAGGTGGCTGCCTCAGATTCCAAAACATAGGACGCCAGTCTAACCGCAGTAATATTGGTGGTGGCTTCTTACATAGACGCAGTAAGTGCTTGTCGTACGTTGCCAACCAAGTTTCACTGTACGGGACGACATTGGTAACAAGAATAATGCACTGTTTCACTTTGTACTACCACAGATAACTAATGCTTACCTTTCGACACACTGTTTCATGAAGGTATGTTTGCGGGAATTTCAGCGTTCAACACAAAAACTAAACGACCATGGCGGCCGCATCAAAAGAATGCTACGCACTTGCCGCTGCGGCAGAACCAATCGGTGAAAGTGCTACATCTTGACGTACAGCATGCCATAGATTAGCCAATAGAAATCTTCTCCACTGAGCGAACAGGGAAGTGGGACTGAGGAGCGGACATAGATATACCTAATTCTTACTCTGATACGTTTTGATCGTTTTAAAGGAAAGTAAAGTATGATTTTTCACAAAATTTACAAAAGCACGCTTTGGGGAACTGTTAGGGAGAATTCTCTCTTCAGGCTGAATTTCCTAACCTAGTGAGTCCCCCAGCAGCTTTGCTGGATTTTTGGGGTTTAATTTTTTCTCCTGCCAAGAGTGAGACTCTTTTACCCTCACTCTTGGACATAATTTGAGTGTGTTCCTTTGACTCTAGATGTGTTTAATGGGCTATGGGGTCTTTTACTCCATAGGGCTTCATGTGTTTTTGTGAGATGGGTTACACAGCACCCTCAGTGCAGTAACCCAGGGGTGTCATAGTGACCCCCAAACATAGACTCCATACCCTGGGACTGACTACTGTCTCCCAGGGCATGTAAAGTCACCATTGACTTTACTAGTCTTGAATTGTGAACAGAACCAGTACAAACCATCATATTGTGGATGTACTGGCCGGGGCAATTCGATTGCCCCGGGGTCTGTTAGTCGAGGGGCACGTCTCCGTCCCCCCTGATCGAGTTTTGGCTGGTGGCAGTGGATACTACTTTTTATATTCAACCGCAAATATTTCTCTATGGGATTTTCCCATTGTTCGAGGCTACTATATTTATTTAATTACGATAGCCTCGAACATACCGCCGGTTTAATTATTTATTATTAATTCTCCGGTTGGTATTTTTTGCCAAAACTCGGTTCTAAAATGGCGTTTGTGTTCTCTTCTGTGACTCCAACCCAAGTCGAACCCTTTGTTCCACTTTTTGGCGGGCTTCTCCACAGAAGCCCTCCAAAGTGGTGCCACTCTGTCTGGGGTACTTAGGAAGGGTGGAGGGGGATTTAGGAATCCTGGACTGAGTTGCCTAGGCAACTCAAGTCGCACTCCATCCTGATTGGCCCAAGTGGTGAGCCGGCCGGCTCACCACTTAGCATGTTTGAGTGACAGCTAGGCTGAGTGAATGGGGGGTTTCTGCCTAAAAGCAGGGCTTTGGGGACTGGAACTTCAGAAGTCGCCACAAGACCTAAGAATCCGACAAGGGAGAAGCTGAGCCGACCTGCCACAACGACACCACCGGTGGAGCCCTGCTGGACCGTCTCGCCACTTTTCCCAACGACAGAGGAGATCTCCCGCCGGAGAGTCTTCTTCCTTTGACTGGTGGGGATAACCAATTTCACCGTCTTTTCGCCTTCCCGACGCATCTCGTGGCCACCTTACCTGTGCCAAGCACCCCGGCAACCGGAATACCACGTTTTACCATGACCGCAAAATAAAGGGTAATACCTTTAACCGGAAAACTCTGCGACTGGTTTCTTCCCTGGCAGTGCAACGACCTTCATCTTTCCTCCAAGTCGAGATCTTCACTTCCTCTGGATGATGCCGAGACTTGCACCCGCTGCCAGGAACAACTGCCACCACTGGAGGATCCTTCCCACTTAAGATACCGTGTTCCGCCTGGCTTCCCTTGCCACCGACTGTACGGGGTAGATTTAGCCCCCGGCTTTCGAACCTGGGTTAGCCTGGGACACCCTGGCTAAACCTTTCTGAGCCTCTCTAAATAAACTCTTTTCGAACTCTCTGCAAGACTTTCAAAGCCTAGTGTAACTGTGTGATCTTGGCCGCATTTGTGCTCTGCTCTCTCTAAGAGTGGGCCCAGCCTATGGACTTTGACTCACCAGTGACTTTTGCTCTTCTGCCTTGCTAAAAGTGTTCCTAAATCTTAGAGTGGTGTATCTTCGCATATTCTGCCTTTTTCCCTCCCTTTTTCATGAACTTATTGGAGTGCCATCTATAGTTAAGCGCTCACCTCTGTCTTTAAATAAGTGGTTTTAACTGTATATATCATAATAGTAACTGGCCCTCATTACAACCCTGGCGGAAAGTGACTGACCTGACCGCCATAGCGTAAATAGCGTTTCCACCATTGCACGACGGAGCAAAGTGCGGCTAATTCCGACCCATCGGGCACAAGCACTACGCCATGGCGGAAGTGCAAAGTCCGCGATGGCGGAAATGTCCCCAAAACGCCCCTCACCGCCGTCGTACGGCGCCCTAGGTGCAATTCCGCCACCCATCTTAGCGGTCACCGTAATGAGCGGCAACCGGAAAGTACGGTGACCGTAAATATACGGAAACGGAAGTAAAAACATGGGCCCGGAACGGGAAACAGCACGCCGTACACCTATAAAATCAGAATTCCCACACAACCATTAAAAATACTACCCTGAGACACATCCCAACCCGTCATCCACCCTAGTGAAAGCAATAGAAATGGGAAAAGCGGCAGGTCCACTTCTCCCGTGAGGAACTCACCGTGCTTACAGAGACCCTCCAGGAGAATGCTGCCGTCGTCTTCTCGACGCAAATGTCCAGGACGGCACTTGCGAACAAGAAGGCCATATGGGCCCTGGTGGCACAGCGGGTAAGTGCGGTGGGGACCGCACCCCGCAACCCACAGCAATGCAGAAAGCGATGGGACGACCTGCGGATACGCGTACGGAGCATACTATCCGCCAACCGCAACATTGCCACAGCTACCGGGGGAGGATCGGAATCACCCATCAAGTTGACCCCCTGGGAAGAAATCTGTGCCTCCACCATTGGAATGGAGAGTATAGAGGGAGTCGGAGGGATGGAGAAAGGAGTGCAGACATCCGAAGATTCAGGTAGGTGGGCCAACTAAAACAATGCCAAATCCACAATGTCCAATCATGTGAAGTACCATGTGTCCACATAGTGCAACAGTAACACATGTCCAGGAGAACGTCCACATACATTGGCCTGATAGCGCACTTTAAAACTCACATTAAATACATAAATAATTAAAAATCCTAAAAACACCCTCTACACGTGCAGCAGGCACACCCTAACTGCAGGCTGCAAAACAACTGCATCCTCATTCCACACAAAAATGAAACCACCTCCAAGGCCCCGACCCAAATCACCCTCAGGTACCACCCCAATGCATGTGATACATTGCCATTCCAATTTCAACAGACCCATTAATAACGCTCGCCCTCCTTTACTCCACCACAGGGTCCGATTCAAACGACGAGCTCCAGGACACCCCTACCAGCACACCTGCAAAGAGGGCCAAGACCAACGGCCAAAGACCCTCCACCTCAGCTGCACGCATCAAGACACGGCAGCAGCACAAATCAAGTGGCAGCACACAGGAGGGAACATCAACAGGCACCCCAGCAGCCAGCATGCCCACAACAGCACCACCACAGGTCCCCCCAATGGATGCCACAGAAGGCACTGCCTCTGGTGGCAGCAGCACCATAGGTGACACTGCATTAATGGCAGCATGCTCCGACACAGAAGACGGGGATGTCGAAGTAAGATCCATCCATGACCTGTCTCAATCCCCCTGTTTGTTTCATCCCGTACACCATGAGGATACCACGCAGGGGCACCCACAAGACGATGACTGGCCATCCCCCACAAGCCCTGTGGCAAGGCAACATGAGGTGACCAGCCCCTCTGTGACACCACCGCAAATGGCCATGGCACAGCAGAGGCAACAGTCCCTCGACCAGGTGATCGTGCAACAGCAGCAACTGGCCACGCTCCTCAAGGACCATGCTGATGAATGTGGGGGTACTAAGGCAGCCATAGAAACATCAACTGAGACACTTAGGGCAGAAATGGAGAGAAGCACCGAGAGCCTGAGAGTACAAATGGAGAGAAGCACTGAGAGCCTGAGGGGGGAACTGCATGCGACGTCCAAAGACGTATGTGCTGAACTTGCCGCTGTGCGCCGTGTGCTCACTGAGCTCTCACAAACCCTTAGGGACATGCATGGACGTGAGCAGGCAGAGACATCATCCGTTGCAAGTTCCGTCCAGGGCAGCCCCCAACGTAGATCTGGGAGGAACCTGCGCTCCACAGGCAGGGGTGCCCCTGATACCCGGAGAGGGGGCTTGCAATAGCGTCTGCCCACTGACAATGAGCATCTTCGGACACTGGTGTTCGGGGGGGAGGTAGGAGGGTGGAGGGGGTGTGTTGGGCTCACTTGGGTGGCGGGTCGATGGGGTGTGTAACATAATTTCACATATGCTATGAACAATGCACGATCATCCAATGAGATGTGTGGACATTGATCTTTGTGTATGAGGCCTTCATAGGCGTACAGTCCATATTGTGCATGTTCCAGACACACACAGTGCCACAAGCCCCGTGTCCATGTATCAGCCACCAGGTGTGAGTGCTAGAAGCATGAATCAATGAGAATCTGACGAATGTCACGGCCCTCCTGTGCCTCGCAGACTCCTTGAGGTGCTGCCACATCCCCACCCTCATCATGACCATCTTCACGTGCTTGCAGTTCTGCGTCAGGGGGCATGGGCACATTTCTACGTACGCACATGTTGTGTAGCATGACACATGCCATGACCATCTTTGCAACCTTCTCATGGCGGTACAGGAGTGCCCTGCCAGACCTGCTGAGGCAGCGGAAACGAGTCTTCAGAAGGCCGAATGCCTGTTCTATGACTACACGGGTACGTGAGTGGGCATGGTTGTAGTCCTCCTCATGCTGGTTCTGTGGGTTCCGGAGTGGTGTAAGGAGCCATCTCTTCAGTGGATACCCGGCATCACCTGTATGTGGAGAATAAAGGATGTTTGTGGAATGACATTGCTACGTACGTACGCACCCCCACCCCTTCCTGCCAGGTCATTGCCGCATCACATACCCCACATTATCATGCATGAAATGAGACTCACCGAGTAGCCAGGATCTGTTCGCTGCGTGTCGCTCCATGTAGCGTGGTATAGTAGAGTTCCTCAAGACCATAGAATCATGGGTTGATCCAGGAAATCGGGCACAGCAATGTGTAAAGATCCTGTTGGAGTCACACACCATTTGTACATTAAGGGAATTAAATTGTTTTCGGTTGCGGTACTGGGCCTCCATGGCATGTGGGACGACCAGTTCCACATGGGTGCAGTCGATGGCACCAATGCAACCCGGTATGCCGCCATGTGCATGGAATCCCACTTTTGTGTTCGTAATTTCCTGCTCCGAGCGTGGTAGAGAGATGTAGTCGTCTGCGTGCTTCAGGAGGGCATCGAGCACTTGCAATAGTGTCCGTGAGAACACTGGCTGTGAAATGCCATGCAACTGTCCGACTGTGTGCTTGTAGGTGCCTGTGGCCAGGAAGTGGAGTACAGACACCACCTTCAGTAGGGGTGGGATGGCGGTTGGGCTATCTATCATGCAGACAAGGTCAGCCTGTGTCATGTCCACAATGGCGGTTATGGTGTCCCGGTCCAAACGGTAGAGGGTGTGGATCTGCTCATCCGTGAGGTTGAACGGATGTGCTCGGAGGCGTGGGATTGCGGGCTGCCTGCGTGGTGGTAGTGGCTGTGCTGGCGGGCCTTGCTGGCCCTGCCTTGCCCTCCTCCTCCTCCTGCGTCTCCTCTGTGCGGCCGGTTGTTGTAGTAGTTGGCGTTCGCCTTCTTCTTGAAGTTGGAGTACTTGCAGTGCTATCAGGTCCCCCAGGGCCAACATAGCTAGTCCTGCCGGTAGCATTTTGGAGTGGGTGTGGTTGTGGGAGGGGGTTGGGTGTGCAATTTATGTGTTTTCAAGCTGTATTGCCTCCACCTTTGGTGATTCATTCCACCTGTGCAAGCTGCAATCCCCTTTGGGCGAGCACGTCCCGCACACAACGCTGCAATTCGACGCATGGCATCTTGCCATTACAATCATGTATTTCATCCCGATGGCAGTGAGATATTGGTTCATATGTTCATTCTGCTATGATCCCATTGCTTCACATACTATCTTTGCAGTCGCGAACAAACTTGTGAAGGGTCAGTGGAATGTAGTACTCGATTAACGGTGGACCCTCATGCAGCACTGTACCGCGGTTCACCGACGGGCGGGGCGTCCCATTTGTGAGTGAAGCCAGTTTGCATTTTCACACATTGCCGCACTACATAGATGTATTTGTGAATTCAAGCGGTCACAGATGCCTTTTCGACGTGATGTTGCAAATGAGGAATTCGAAGGACAGCGCTTTTGGTTTTCAACTAGCGGCGAGGAGACGCCCACAGGTCTGACTGCAGATGTGAAGTTCTATTGTTTAATGTCCTTGGGACAGGGGCCATGGCGAGAATGCAATGATTGATATGAATAGTATGGGATGCGCAATAGCGTAGTGGACGATGAGGCAGGACGTTCCCAAATACATGTAACTTCACAACACTAGAATTCCGGCCTGGAGCACAGTGGATTTTGCAGACTGCATTACGCACAGACTCAATGGAAATTTCACATGTTATGTGAGTAAATAATCAGGCGTTTTCATTCCGGGATGAGGGAATGATGTATGGATGCATGGACAGATGATTTGATGGAGAGTTTGCCATGTACAGGGCTTTTTGGAATCTATCCCCTTCCCCTGCGCTATGTGATGCAGGGCTGCCATAGTGGGACCATCGTCTTTCTGCCCTTGTTGAACCCTCCCTGTCTCGACGCGCCTTCAGACACTTGTGTCTATGCACGTTACTAATCCCATCTAATGGATTCTGTCTTAACAGACGCATGCACACAAACACTCGTTTGTAATGGTGTTTTCACCTCGATTTTTATGGTTGTGATTCGCAAGTGATTTTTGGGTGGGAATAATCCTTTTGAGTGGGCTAGCATGCATATGGCTGTAGATTTAGTGTGATCATTGAAGTGAGTAATACAAATTAAGTTCTGATGGCCATACTATTCTTTTTCATTTCATTTGGGTGACAGGTATCTCCTCCCCTTTTGCCGCTGCCATCTGTATGCCACTCCTGCAGATGGCTTTTACTCCCGACACCTGCTGCTTCGTGTTAATCAGTGGAGCACCATTACGATCTTATGGGACGATCGCCAATGGGCCACATGCCCTTACGCAGTACTAGTGGCTAGGAGCAACATATCGTCCTTTCAGCTGGACTAGTGCCTACCTAATGGGACGGCCCTGCGGTTCTAGGCGCTTCCATGTTGCCTTTTTGAACGTGAATGTAGCCCCTGTGTACCATGATGGAACAGGGCGTCACACAAGCAGAAGCTGGTCATTTATTGCGGATGCATCCCACAATACTGGAATGTATTTTGGAGTTCATGACCTAATGGCTGTATGGGCTTGGTGATTTTGTGGTGCATTAAATTTGTATTCTGATATTAACCGTGTAGCGTTATTCTTTGCAAGTAATGTAGCATATTCCTATTGGTGGAGCGGTGTATTGTGAGGAGATCTGCATTGGGTTCCGGCTTCTGAGTATAGTTGCGTGGTACTGTACTGGCCGCGTTTGCCTACGAAGCCCAGTGAGGTCAGGGATGGGGCCTGCCATTATGACTGTTTTAATGATGTAATGCTCAGGGGCGGGGGATTAGCTTTTGTGTGACAGATGCCGGTCAGCCAGGTGGATTGGTGGAATGATGTGATTATCAGACTATGGCTGGTCACAGGTGCCTGTGTTTGCGTGAGTTTCTTGGAGGGAGACTGAGGTCATGTCCATTGGAATAGCTTCTGTATTCGTGCCATCTGTGCCCTGCAGCTCCCATTGGCCCCTCTTGAGATGAGCCTGGCTGCTCTGTCACTCTGCCAACTTGTGTGGTACATGCTTATGCTGATGGTTGGTTTGTTTACTGGCAGGAGTACAGGGCTGGTGCAGTCTCACTCAGGATACTGCTTTGAATGTTGCCTTACACTGGTGTCAGTCGATGGGGGGGCCTGTTTTTGTTTGTCTCATTTTTCTGCTCATGTTGCTGTACTTGGACCTTCACATGCCTGTGCTGCATCAGTGCGGCAATGGTGCCATGGCAGATATGGATGCCCACTCACAAGGCACTTGGAGCCCCTGGATTCATTTGTTCGTTGGCATGCATGGGTGACTTGTACATTTCACTGGTTGCATTGTGTGACTTCATTGCACCTACGAGGAGTTGTGCAATGTGGCCAGGGAGTGGTGTACAGGCACTCAGTAGGGCCGTTTACGGTTGATTCGCGATGCCGTACTTCTCACCATGGCGGAATGGTACTTTCCGCCATGCTTGATGGCGTTAGGTACATGTCCGCTAGGGTCAGAATTCGCGTACCGTTGCGCCATGGTGGTAATTACGGTTTGGCATGGCGCGCGTGCGCGTACTTGGTGCAGTTAGCGTTGGCGTTCACTACGGTGTCGCTAATGGCATCGTACTTTACGGTGACGGGTCATAATCGCACCGATCGCTATTCGATGGCGGTATTGCATTTCCGCCATCGTTTTTAGATTTCCGCCAGGGTCGTAATGAGGGCCACTGTGTTTAGAGTGATTTACAATAAGAGTGATGGAGTGTTTCAAACAGTGTGTGTTTAAATAAATAATTATATACGTTGATACCAAAGCTCTGGTCAGTGTTTGCTTGTGCTATTGTATCTGAGTACCTATTGTGTATACTTTGCATACTGCCTAACTCTTCTTGAGGGAAGTCTGACTGCTCAGCCACAGCTACCAGGTAAATCTGGGTGGTGCAGACTGCTACCGAGTGGGTTTACTGCTAACACCTGTAGTCCTAAATCTTTTGCAGTGTTCCCAAAGGGAACTGCACAGGTTTCTGCCTAACAGGAACAAGGACAATCTGTCCAGTGGTTTGCCCTGTAGCCGTGCGCAAAGTTTTTGCCCCATTCAGTCTATTGGAAAAAAGAAGTTTTGGGACCCCCCCTATAACTTTGCCCCCCCCCTTGACGAATCCTTACCAAACTTTGGGGAAAAATTCAGAGTGGCCCATATACTCTTTTTGCAAAAGGTAAGGGTTCGTCCAGGGAGAGCCGAGTTATAAGCCGCCCAAAAAGTGCTCTTCCTATGGAAACAGCAACTTAACCATAACTACATGGCCACTAACGTGGCCATGTAATATTCACTACAAAAAAAAACTTTGTTGAGGGGAAATTATGGTTAAGTTGCCCTAACAAAAACCTGTTCACTTCACTTAAAAAAAGTTCCAACTCCCCTTTATGGTTCGAAATAAAACCGAAAAACCCCTGAAATTCGCCAGTTATGGTCAACTAAGCCCCTGACCCTGGGGCTTAGGGGGTAAACAAGTGATGCTGTCATTGATGGCATCAGTGACATGTGAGATGACATCTTTCATGGTCTGGGTGTCAGTGTTAGCAGTGCACAGGGGTGGTGGCAGGGTCGGGGGCTTAGTTGACCATAACTGGCGAATTTCAGGGGTTTTTCGGTTTTAATTTGAACCATAAAGGGGAGGTGGAAAGTTTTTTTTTTAGTGAACAGGTTTTTGTTAGGGCAACTTAACCATAACGTCCCCTCAACAAAGTTTTTTTTGTAGTGAATTTCACTGGTTTTTGGGAGGGCAACTTAACCATAACGTCCCCTTAGCAAAGTTTTTTTTTGTAGGGAATTGAACAGGTTTGTGGAAGGTGGAACCTAAGCATGAAATTGTGGCAATGAAGTTGTTGAGCAGAATATACACTGCAATCATGTGATTTTGAGAGATATGTAGTATAATCTATGTACTTGACATACTTTTAACATAGAACATACAGAACCCCCTCCCTATTGATTTTAGAAAGGGACGGACTGAGCGCCTCTTTGCAGACGGGGGCGGACAGGATCACCATCACCCAAAGAGGCGGGGGTATCTGAAAATGTGCTATTGTCTTACACAAAAAGTGTGAAACGTTGAAGAAGGGCATAAAGATATTGTAAGTAGTAATAAGTAAATATGGAAACCTGAAGGTGGGAAAAGAAAACAACACATTTAATAACCATGTAGAATGAAGTGGATGGTACCAAAAAAAAAAAAGGATGCCTCCAGCATGAGCACTTTACAGAAACTCGGCAGCCTAGAACGACAGTGGACAGACGCAGTAGGACGAAGGGAGATACATCAAGAGAGTGGGCCTGATCATGACCTCGGCGGTAACCCTTAAATCCGGCGGTAGCGCTATTACCGGCGGATTTAAGGGTCCGCAGAATCAGGGCTTTGGGGGATTTCGCCCCAGCTCTTGGCTGGGGGGAAATCCGCCGAAAATTTGCGCTATTACCGCCGGCGGGAAATCCGCCGGCGGTAAGAGCGCGAATTTTCCCCATTGAGCCCAATGGGGAATGGGGCATTCCCGAATGGGCTCAATGGGGAATGGGGACTTCCAAGTCCGCCCAACTCGTGATCCTGTGCTATTAGCGCCGGGGGCTATGGCGGTTGCGCTAATAGCCCCCGCGCTAATAGCGTTAGCATTACCGCCGAGGTCGTGATCAGGCCCAGTGAGTGCAGGCCATTTTTTTATGTGGGTGTGGTTTTTTTTTGGTATGTGGTGCAGAAATAATAATTTATTTCTGTTGTTTTGACTCAGAAATGGCTAGTACTTTGGAATTGCTGGAGGAGTATTTCCCGCACAGGGAAATGTCTGAAGACAGCGACAACAATGGTATACAATGGTCTGCATATGGAGAATAGTGACCAGTATTTTATAGGCATTTAACTTATGGTGTTTTTTTTTTTCAACAGACCAGAAAAAAAAAGAGGAAAAAGGCAACAAACGAAATAGAAGAAGGCAGGATAAAAAGGATAGAGCAGAAAGAGGACATTTTGAATGACAATTTTCAAAGTTTACGGGAGTTTGTAGAGGACGTTGTGAGAGGAAAAGTTTGGTACCATTGCCCCACCTGCAGCTGCCCTGCTTCTCCATTCCCTAGTGACCCATCCCCAAACCTGCAAGAGGAACATAGACCTTTTGACGAAGTATCCATCCCTTCTTCCCCTCACAAATCTTCCCCTCATAACCAGCCCATTTTAAATCCAAATTCCCCCATATTTGTTTCCGTGTCCGCTTCCCCCGCTGTTTCTTTAGATTGATGTGTGTGTATGTGTGTAGTAAATGGTTTTGTACAGTAGTTATAGAGAAAGAATTTGTGTGTACGTTTTTTTTTTTAAAAGACGTAAAATGTTCGTGAACAGCGCGCCTGTTCGACCTATCCGCTAGCAATGGAATGTGGGTGCTGTCTAATGCCAAGTAAGACGGATGTGATGTGTGACTGCACCATCTTTTCAAAATGTGCATACATAAACAGAAAGGGGTGTCCAAAGGATATACTACGTCATAGTACCACTTGGAAACGAGATAATGCATGGTCATAGAACACACAAGATGTCCGGAATGGGTGTAAATAAGTAAAAAGGGAGTGTGTGAAGGACAGTATAGCGGTCCATATTTGGCGCAGTCAAAATGGTGCCATCCATAGAACAGGCACGGTGGCTGGCAAGTTCGTAGGCAAACAAAATGGAGTTGTCCTAAGGACACTTGAACTGCCCGTACAGTTAACATTGCATGCGTGCACATGCGCAGTACAAACAAAAGGATTGCCAACATAGCGCCAGTTCCTAACTGTCCGTCTCACTTGTGTCGCACTTTGAAGTTTGTTTCTTTGCATTTGCTATCCAGGGGACTTTCATTAGGGAGCGGATGTGTTGAGGACGTCATCTTGTGACCGCACCTGCGCTGCGCGTGGGGACTAGTTTCCACGGTGTGTGTATGCTTCCGCAACACTAAAAGTGAACTTGCAGACATAAGGCAAACTATTGAGGAGTGTAAAAATGTAATTTCACACATCCCAAACAATAGGCCACCTCAGGAGTTGATGTGTAAAATGTGTGTACCGCTTTGTAGGGATGAAGACGGTCGCAAGGCACCTCCCTCCACCCCTTCAAAAGGCCACACCCCTGTTAGGCGGAAACCTGTACAGTTCCCTCTGGGACCACTGCAAAAGATTTAGGACTACAGGTGTTTGGCAGTAAACCCACTTGGTAGCAGTCTGTACCACACAGATTCACTTGGTAGCTGTGGCTGAGCAGTCAGACTTCCCTCAAGAAGAGTTAGGCAGTATGTGGAGTATACAAAATAGGGGAATTTACACAATAGAACAAGCAAACACGGAACAGAGCTTCGGTGTAAAGATATATAGTTATTTATTTATAAAAACACATCTATGAAAAACACTCTGCCACTAATACGGCAAACAACTTCAATCACAATTACTATAAGTAAATCAATCCCCCTAACAATAGTTCGACAAGTCTAGGTTCAACGGCACCACTTATTTGCAGACAGAGGTGAATGCTTTAACCTAGATGGCACTCTAGTATTCGTTAGGATGGGAGAGTAAAGGCAGGGTATGAAATCAACTCGGTAGCAACACTTTTACGAAAAATGCAAGGCAAGTAAGGCATGGTCTACTGTAGAACGCAAAGTTCAGAGGCCAGGCCCACTCGGAGAGAGGCAAGGCAAAATGTCCCAAAAAGTATCACAGTGGAAATGCACTTCGAGTCTTTGGCGCAAATTGTCACAGAAAGATTGGACCAGTTCAGAACAGAAAGTTAAGAAGGCTTGGAGGCGACCCAATGGAGAGGCGGGGATTAAGACACCTCACGCTAACCGACACAAGGGAAGCCAGGCGGAAACGGTACCTTGTATGTGGAGAGACAGCTCCGGCGGGGGCAGTTGTTCCTGGTGGTGGATGCAAGTCGGGGCTTTGCCAAGAGAAGAGATGCTCAAGTCGTCGAAGAAAAGTTGAAGATCGTTGCACCACCAGGGAAGAGACCAGCCGCGGAGTGCTCCGTCACAAGGCACCACCTTTCGGTCGCGGTACGGGTTAGTGGCTATCCGGTTGCCGGGGTGCTCAGCACAGGCAATTCGACCACTACGCCCTGGAAGCGAAGAAAAAGCAAAGGGGACTGATTGTTCCCACCAGTCAGGGGAAGAAGACTCACCAGCCGGGATATCTCCTCTGTCGTTGGGAAGTGGTGAGTCGGTTCAGCAGGGCTCCACCGGAGGTGTCGTCGTTGCAGGTCGGCTCAGCTCTACCCTCGTCGGATTCTTAGGTCCTGTGGCAACTTCTGAAGATCCAGTCCCAAAAGCCCTGCTTTTATGCAGAAAACCCCCATTCATTCAGCCTAGCTGTCAATCAAAACACGCGAAGTGGTGAGCGGGGTGGCTCACCACTTGGGCCAATCACACCAGAGTGCGACTTGAGTTGGCAAGACAACTCAGTACAAGGTGCCTAAACCCCCTCCCACACCCCTGTGGTACCCAGAGAGAATGGCACCACTTTGGAGGGCCTCTGTGCAGAAGCCCGCCAAAAGTGGAACAAAGGGCTCAAACTTTGGTTTAGGAGTCACAGAGACGAACACAGACGCCATTTAAAAAACCGAGTTCTGGCAGAAAATACCAACGGATAGATTTATTTAAGATAATTAAACCGGTGGTATGTTAGAGATTAACGAGAAAAAGTATTAACCTCCAACAATGGGAAGAATCCCATAGAGTTATATTCGGGGTCGAATATAACGAGTAGTTTCCACTGCCACCAGCCAAAACTCGACGAGGGGGGACGGGACAGTGCCCCCTCGAAAACAGACCCAGGGGTAATCGAAGTACCCCTACCAGTACGTCCACAATAGGATGGTTTGTACTAGTTCTGTTAGTAAATTTAGGTCTAGTAAAGCCAATGGTGACTGTATATGCCCGGGGAGACAGTAGTCAGTCCCCGGGTATGGAGTCTATGGTGGGGATCCTCTAGGACGCCCCAGTGTTACGGCACGGAGGGTGCGGTGTAACACACATAGAAAAACATATGAGACCCTATGCAGTAAAAGACCCCATAGCCCATAGAACACATTGACATTCAAAGGAATTACCCACATTCATGTCCAAGAGTGGGGGAAAAGAGTCTCACTCTTGGCAGGATGGAAAAAAACAAACTCCAAAAATCCAGCAAAGCTGCTAGGGGACTCACTAGGTTAGGAAATTCAGCCTAAACAGAGAATTCTCCCTAACACTGCCCCCCCCCCAGACTAAGGGACAGGAGGATTTAATCCACGCCTGGATGAATCTCATACCTCTAGTCGAAGACATACATCCTAGAGAGACCATCAGCATTTTGGTGGTGACACCCTGACCTGTGCTCAATGGTGAAATCAAACCCTTGCAGGCAGATCGACCATCTCAGTAGTTTTGGGTTTTCCCCTTTCATTTGCATTAACCATCTCAAGGGTTGGTGGTCAGTCTGAATGACAAAAGTAGAACCATACAAGTATGGCCTAAACTTCTTCAGAGCCCACACGATAGCAAAGCATTCTCTTTCGATTGTTGCCCACCTTGTTTCAGGATCCTTCAGCTTGCGGCTGATGAAGTAAACGTGGTGCTCCCTATCTTTCCCATCCAGTTGACTGAGTACGGCACCTATTCCTACATTTGAAGCATCTGTCTGCACAATGAAAGTTTGGTGGTAATCAGGTGCTCTGAGTACTGGGGCTTGGCAAAGAGCCTTTTTCAGGTTTTCAAAAGCCTGATTGCACTCCTCGTTCCATCTAACCTTTTTAGGAAATTTGGGAGAGGAGATGACATTCAGAGGAGAAGCTATGGTCCCATAGTTCTCAATAAAATTCCTGTAATACCCAATGAGGCCTAGGAAGGCTCTCACTTGGGTCTGAGTAGTAGGTATTGTCCAATTTTGCACATCTTCAATCTTACTGAGCAAAGGCCTTATTTCTCCACCTCCTACCTCATGTCCAAGATAGACTACATTACTCTGTCCAATTTGGCACTTACTCGCCTTTATGGTCAGATTGGCTCGTCCAAGAGCCTGCAAAACATCTCTCAGGTGGGTTACATGTTCTTCCCAGGAATTGCTGAACACTGCTATGTCATCCAAGTATGCCATGCAGAAGTCCTCCATCCCATTCAGAACCTGGTTTACTATCCGTTGAAATGTATCAGGTGCATTTTTCAATCCAAAAGGCATTACCTTAAACTGGTATAAGCCAACGGGGGTAGAAAATGCAGTTTTCTCCTTGGCATGGTCTGTCAGGGCTATTTGCCAATAGCCTGACGTCAAGTCAAATGTGCTGAGGAGCTTGGCTGCACCAAGTTTATCCACCAACTCATCTGTTCTAGGCAAAGGGTGGGCATCAGTCTTGGTGACTGCATTAAGAGCTCTATAATCCACGCAGAATCTAAGTTCTTTAGATCCGGCCTTTGGTACTAACACTACTGGGCTAGACCATGGACTAGTAGAGGGCTCTATTACCCCGAGATCAAGCATCTTGCTGACCTCACCTTTGATGTGTGTTTGTATGTTTTCTGACATTCGGTATCCTCTGCTTTTGACTGGCAGACAGTCACCAGTGAGTATGTCATGCTGGCCCCAAGGGGTCAAGCCTGGTGAAAGCGAGAACAGAGAGGCAAACTGATTCAACATAGATTTGCACTCTTCTTGTTGCTCGGGTGTCAGATTTGAAGAGAGATTTACTCCTTCAATTTTTTCATCTAAAGGTAAGCCTCTGAGGAGATCCGGAAGAGCTTCACTCTCTTCTTCTTCCTCTGATGATGCTAGAAGCAACGCTCCTACATCAGGTCTTGAGACATAGGCTTTGAGTCGGTTGGTGTGGAAGACTGTCAGAGCCTCCTTGGGATTGCCCAAGTCCAACAGATAGTTGACCTCTGCGAGTTTACCCACAACTCTGAAGGGTCCCATCCATTTGTCTTGCAAGGCCCTCTGCCTTGTTGGGATCATAACGAGAACGAGCTGGTCTTGAGCGAACTCAACCATGTTAGCCTTTTGATCATGCCAGTGCTTGACCAATGCTTTTCCAGCTTTCAAGTTATCGCTTGCTTCTGTCATCATGTGCGACATACTCATCCAGAGACCTATCACGTAGTCAGTCACTCTGACTGGCTTGGGGGGAGGATCACTCTCCAACCCCTCCTTAATCAGGGCCAATGGACCTCTGACAGGATGTCCATAGAGAAGCTCGAAGGGAGAATATCCTACTCCCTCCTGAGGGACTTCTCTATAAGCAAAGAGAAGGCATGGCAGTAGAAGGTCCCACTTTCGTTTAGAAGGGTTCTTCTAAAGCACCTATCATGCTCTTCATGGTTCGGTTGAACCGTTCTACCAACCCATTGGTTTGTGGGTGGTAAGCCGTTGAGAACTTGTAAGTAACTCCACAGGTTTTCCACATGGCTTTCATGTAGTGGGACATAAAGTTTGACCCCCTGTCAGAGATTACTTCCTTTGGAAAACCGACCCTGGTAAAAATACCAAGGAGGGCCTTAGCCACAGCCGGAGCTGTAACAGTCCTCATAGGAATTGCCTCAGGATACCTAGTAGCATGGTCTACTACAACAAGTATAAAACCTGTTGCCTGAGGAGGTTGGAGGATCAAGGGGACCAACAATGTCAATCCCTACTCTCTCAAATGGGACTCCCACAACTGGGAGAGGCACTAACGGTGCCACATTCTTGGAGCCAACCTTACCAGAGGTCTGGCAGGTGGGCAGCTCCTGCAGTGTTTTTCTACTTCGCCCCCATCTTCGGCCAAAAAAAGTAGAGAGGGAGCCTTTCCTTAGTCTTCTTGAAACTCAAGTGACCAGCCAAAGGAATCTTGTGGGCTAACTGCAAGAACTGTGGTCTGTTCTCTTGGGGTACTACAAGTCGTTTGTAGTCTCCAGGTGCAGACTCGGTCGGTTCACTGTAGAAGAGGCCATCTTCCCAGTGCAACCTGTATTTCCCAGGCTCTTGCCCTTCAGCCTGAGCTTCTGCCTGGTGGCGAAGACCTTCCAGAGTTGGACATTCTCTCTGTCCCTTACTGAAGTCTGCCCTGCTGGGTCCACCTTCTGCCAGTAAAGACTGCAGCTCAGGATGGTCAACAGGATCCAGATCTCCAATGAGTTCCTGGCCTTCCATTAGCTCCTCTTGAGAGTCTAATTCTACCACACAGGGTTGTACCTCCCTCTCAGCCTCAGCTGGAGGGGGAGTTACGGGTGTAACTTTGGACAACCGCGGGGAAGTCCTTGTTGGCTGCACGGAAACGCTGGCTGCTGGTTTCGGTATAGAAGTCTTAGGTTTCCCTTTCGCTTCTGATTTCTTTGAGACAGCAGCTGACAATTCCAGTGGAGCAGGAGTGATTTCTTTCTTCATCATCTCCTGGAGAGTACCTCGCATGGTTCTCTCCCTTGCAGGTCTGGTTAGCTCCTGTAACCATTTACTAGGAGGTCTGGGGGTATGCGACACAACTCCGAGAGTTTTCAAATCGTTACCCAACAGAACGCGTCCTGGTACCTCACTCTGTATGCTGACAGGTTTCTTCACAGTCATATCGTTACACTGGATGAGAACTGGTAATTGGGAAGCATCTGCACAGGCCCTCCAGCTAACTTGGTGAGGCGTTTGGGTTCCTTAGCAACATCCACAGCCTGAAAAAACGATTTATCCACCACAGTTATGCTGGCCCCTTTGTCCCTAATGGCAGGAGTCTCCTGACCATTCACCTGGACACTGTCCTTGTAATACTCTATAGTATTATCGGGGATAGAATTATAGACATCTAAATTCTGTTGTTCCCACAACCCCAGAGATACTAAAGAAACACTGGCTGAGACTCCAATGGGTTCATCAGCCAGCAGTAGAAAGTTTCCACTTGCCATTTGGACTTCCTCCTCTGGAGCGAAGGCTAAGGAGACAAGCTGGACCCCTAAAGGTTTACCCTTACATCTGGGATCTCCTTTCACGTGGTCAGTCGAGCCACAAACAAAGCATTTCCCGAATGCTTTCTGGAATGGTGGCTTGTTCTGGCCTCCTTCCGGTTTGGCACCAGAAGGCACACTATTCTGCTGCGGTTTTCCTTGTGGCTTACCCTTATGGTTTTGTTTGGGGCCCTCTTTGGAATTTGAATTATTAGAATTCTCTTTTGAGTCTTTCTTAGGCTGTTTTCCCTCATCCTTTTTCTGAGTTGCCCCAGAATCCTTATGAGTAGCCCTGTTGGCAACCCACAAGTCAGCAGCCTTAGCTAGCTTCCTGGAATCCAATTCCTTCGAATCAGCCAAGTGCTGTCTGAGCTCAGGAGAACAGGCATCATAAATAGACTCCAACATAAAAAGATTCTTCATGCCCTCATAAGTGTTCACTTTGTAACCCTTAATCCATCCCTCTAAGTTTTTCAACCCTTCACTCACCCAGGTAGCCCATGGGGTACCGTCCTGCTTTTTGAGGGTTCTAAACCTCTTAAGATACTGGGAAGGGGTCTTCCCAAATCTAGCTATCAAAGCTAGTTTCACACTTTCGTACTCTTTCCTATCCTCCTCCCCCAACTCCATTACCACATCAGTTGCAACAGGGGGGAGCCTAGAGAACAGCCAGGTAAGCAACTCGTTACCGGTGATGTTCTGGATCCCATGATTGTACTCAAACAAACTCAGCCAATCCAACACATCCAACTTTGGTTCATACATACCAATTAATTCCTTCGGCATCCGGGGTCTTTTGGGACTGGAACTTCTAGAGGAGCCAGAGACAGAAGCAGTTTCGACAGACAACTTTTTCATTTCTAACTCGTGCTTGAGCTCCATTTCTCGGAGCCTAAGAATTTGTTGCATTTCTTGGTGTTTCTGTTCAGTTTGAGCAGTAATCCTTCTGAATTCTAAGTCTATTTTCATTTTTTCTAGTTCAAGGATTTCAGGACTTAGTGTGGGACCTGTTATGGGCCCCGTAGGTACAGTTGGTAAGGCAGACAGAGGCTCAGAGTGGCTAACTTCATTAGGTTCACTTTCCTCTTCTGACTCATTATCAAGACTTTGATTCAGATCCATACCATCACTGTTTTCTACATTCGCTGGAGAAGTTGGTTCCTCTGAATCAGTACCCAGACTTTGGTTTTCTAGCAATCTCGCTATTAGTTCTACTTTCTTGCCTCTTACAAAAAGATTCTCTTGTCTACAGAGAGCTCTCAAACTCTCAGTATTTTCACCTGACAAGGATTCTTGACTGTAAACTTCCATAGTAGACATGTTTTTGAAAGTTGCGTTTTAGTGCTAAGCTTTGTGGTTAGTTATCCTAAAGTGTTGAAAAGCACTCTAAACTGTATACTCGACACAAATCCCACCGCTGTACACCAGTGTTAGGCGGAAACCTGTGCAGTTCACTCTGGGACCACTGCAAAAGATTTAGGACTACAGGTGTTTGGCAGTAAACCCACTTAGCAGCAGTCTGTACCACACAGATTCACTTGGTAGCTGTGGCCGAGCAGTCAGACTTCCCTCAAGAAGAGTTAGGCAGTATGTGGAGTATACAAAATAGGGCAATTTACACAATAGAACAAGCAAACACGGAACAGAGCTTCGTGTAAAGATATATAGTTATTTATTTATAAAAACACATCTATGAAAAACACTCTGGCACTAATACGGCAAACAACTTCAATCACAATTACTATAAGTAAATCAATCCCCTTAACAATAGTTCGACAAGTCTAGGTTCAACTGCACCACTTATTTGCAGACAGAGGTGAATGCTTTAACCTAGATGGCACTCTAGTATTCGTTAGGATGGGAGAGAAAAGGCAGGGTATGAAATCAACTTGGTACCAACACTTTTACGAACAAATGCAAGGCAAGTAAGGCAGGGTCTACTGTAGATCGCAAAGTTCAGAGGCCAGGCCCACTCGGAGAGAGGCAAGGCAAAATGTCCCAAAAAGTATCACAGTGGAAATGCACTTCGAGTCTTTGGCGCAAATTGTCACAGAAAGATTGGACCAGTTCAGAACAGAAAGTTAAGAAGGCTTGGAGGTGACCCAATGGAGAGGCGAGGATTAAGACACCTCACGCTAACCGACACAAGGGAAGCCAGGCAGACATGGTACCTTGTATGTGGAGAGACATCTCCGGCGGGGGCAGTTGTTCCTGGTGGTGGATGCAAGTCGGGGCTTTGGCAAGAGAAGAGATGCTCTCGTCATCGAAGAAAAGTTGAAGATCGTTGCACCACCAGGGAAGAGACGAGCCGCGGAGTGCTCCGTCACAAGGCACCACCTTTTGGTTGCGGTACGGGTTAGTGGCTATCCGGTTGCCGGGGTGCTCAGAATGGGCAATTCGACCACTACGCCCTGGAAGCGAAGAAAAAGCAAAGGGGACTGGTTGTTCCCACCAGTCAGGGGAAGAAGACTCTCCAGCCGGGATATCTCCTCTGTCGTTGGGAAGTGGTGAGTCGGTTCAGCAGGGCTCCACCGGAGGTGTCGTCGTTGCAGGTCGGCTCAGCTTTACCCTCATCGGATTCTTAGGTCCTGTGGCGACTTCTGAAGATCCAGTCCCAAAAGCCCTGCTTTTATGCAGAAAACCCCCATTCATTCAGCCTAGCTGTCAATCAAAACACGCTAAGTGGTGAGCGGGGTGGCTCACCACTTGGGCCAATCACACCAGAGTGCGACTTGAGTTGGCAAGGCAACTCAGTCCAGGGTGCCTAAACCCCCTCCCACACCCCCTGTGGTACCCAGACAGAATGGCACCACTTTGGAGGGCCTCTGTGCAGAAGCCCGCCAAACGTAGAACAAAGGGCTCAACCTTTGGTTTAGGAGTCACAGAGACGAACACAGACGCCATTTAAAAAACTGAGTTCTGGCAGTATATACCAACAGAAAGATTTATTTAAGATAAATAAACCGGTGGTATGTTAGAGATTAACGAGAAAAAGTATTAACCTCCAACAATGGGAAGAATCCCATAGAGTTATATTCGGGGTCGAATATAACGAGTATTTTCCACTGCCACCAGCCAAAACTCGACGAGGGGGGACGGGACAGTGCCCCCTCGAATAACAGACCCAGGGGTAATCGAATTACCCCTACCAGTACGTCCACAATAGGATGGTTTGTACTAGTTCTGTTAGTAAATTTAGGTCTAGTAAAGCCAATGGTGACTTTACATGCCCGGGGAGACAGTAGTCAGTCCCCGGGTATGGAGTCTATGGTGGGGATCCTCTAGGATGCCCCAGTGTTACGGCATGGAGGGTGCGGTGTAACACACATAGAAAAACATATGAGACCCTATGGAGTAAAAGACCCCATAGCCCATAGAACACATTGGGCCTCATTACGACCCTGGCGCTAAGTGAAAAACGATGGCGGTAAATGGTTACCGCCATCGTTTTCCGCCAGGTCCGATCATGAATCCTGACCGTAAACTACGATGCCAATAGCGGCATCGTAGTTAACGCTGCCGCTAACTGCGCTAAGGGTGCGCGCACGCGACCGGCCACACCGTACTTAGCGCCATGGCGGAAAGGTACGCAAATGCCGACCCAAGCGGACATGCACCTAACGCCATCACCGAGGCCGCTAAGTACCTTACCGCCATGGTGCAAATAACGCCATCGCGAACCAACCGTAAAGGGCCAATTCAAGTGAATGCAGCTGCCACAGGTGCACAGAAACAGCACAGGTGAAGGCAATACAGACTCAGGGGAGTACAAAAAGAGCACACCCCACCCCTACCCACACCCAGTCACACTCCACAATGATGGCAATACGACTAGCAATGTTGGGGCTGGAGGACCTGATAGCAATGCATGTGCTACTACAACAGCAACAACAACAACAACAGGCAGCACAGAGGAGACGCAGGAGGAGAAGGAGGGCAAGGCAGGCCCAGCAAGCCCCACCAGCACAGCCAGTGCCACCACGCAGGCAGCCCCCAATCCCACGCATCAGAGCCAATCCAAACAACCTCACTGCTGAGCAGATCCACACCCTGTACCGTTTGGACCGGGACACCATCACCGCCATCGTAGACATGACACACGACGACATCGTCAGCATGATAGAAAGTCCAACCGCCATCCCCCCCCTACTGAAGGTAGTGGCTGTACTCCACTTCCTTGCCACAGGCACCTACCAGCACACAGTGGGGCACCTGCATGGCATTTCACAACCATTATTCTCACGAACACTCATCCAAGTGCTCGATGCCCTCCTCAAGCACACAGACGACCACATCTCATTACCACGGACTGCCCAGGAGATTGCAAACACCAAAGTGGGTTTACATGCACTAGCCAGCATACCCGGTTGCATTGGTGCCATCGACTGCACCCATGTGGAATTGGTGGTTCCACGTGCCATGGAGGTACCGTACCGCAACCGGAAACAGTTCCACTCTATCAACGTGCAAATGGTCTGTGACTCCAACAAGATCATCACACATTGTTGTGCCCGATTCCCCGGATCAACCCATGATTCAATGGTCCTGAGGAACTCCACAATACCACGCTACATGGAGCGACATGCAGGCCCAAGATCCTGGCTACTCGGTGAGTGCAATGCCATGGAAGTGGGCATGGGAATGACGTACCAGTGCATACTCCACCTGGCAGAAAGGGGGGGGGGAGATGCATACTCCACCTGGCAGAAAGGGGGGGGGAGATGCATACTCCACCTGGCAGAAAGGGGGGGGGAGATGCATACTCCACCTGGCAGAAAGGGGGGGGGAGATGCATACTCCACCTGGCTGTGAGTAACACAGAGAACGGATACAGAGGAAGGGCACTCACAATGCACAAAACCCCTCTGCATACATAGGGTGATGGCATGCAAAACAGGCCATGGCAGCAATGAGCATATACTGGTTGCATAGTGTGAATCAATTAGTGCATGTAGAAGTGAGCCAAGGTAACAGTTCCATGCCAGCCATGGTGGAACATCATGTTCCTGATCAGACAACATGACTGACACATACATTCTCGCCTACATACAGGTGATGCAGCCTATCCCCTGAAGAGGTGGCTCCTCACGCCAGTCCGGAACCCGCAGGACCAGCACGAGGAGGACTTCAACCGTGCACATACACGTACTCGTGTGGTCATAGAGCAGACATTCGGCCTCCTGAAGGCACGGTTCCGAAGCCTCAGCAGGTCTGGTGGGGCACTCCTGTATGGCCATGAGAAGGTGGCAAAGATCGTCATGGCATGTGTCATGCTGCACAATATGTGCGTCAGACGGAATGTGCCCCTGCCCCCTGACGCAGAACTGCAACCACCTGACGATGAGGATGAGGAGTGTGCAGATGGGGCGCCACCACATGGAGGAGGCGATGCACAGGAGGGGCGTGCCATGCGCCAAAGTATCATCGACCACTGCTTCTAGCACACACGGCTGGTGTATATCGCATGGAGACTGCACTTGGGGCACTGTGTGTCTCTGGGACATGCACACTGTGGACTGTACACCAATAAAGCACACATACGCAATGAAAATGTCCACACATTTCTTTTTTTGAAAGAAAAAAGTGTATTGGAACTATGAACTGTCGTGTCACACCCCCTCCCACCTCCCCCCTGCACACCCCAACACACCCCCTCCCACCTCCCACCTCCCCCCTGCACACCCCAACACACCCCCTCCCACCTCCCACCTCCCCCCTGCACACCCCAACACACCCCCTCCCACCTCCCACCTCCCCCCTGCACACCCCAACACACCCCCTCCCACCTCCCACCTCCCCCCTGCACACCCCAACACACCCCATGTAGCTGTCAACAGATGCCTGTGGCCGTGTCCACAGGCCGTCACAAGCCCCCTCTCCCGGCACCCGGGGCACCCCTGGCTGTGGAGCGCAGGTTGCGTCCAGAACGGCGCACGGGGCTGCTCTGCGCAGAACTGGCAGTGGAGGATGTCCCTGGCTGCCCATGTGCATGCAGCTCCTGTCGTGTGTGGGAGAGGTCAGTGACCGCACGACGCAAGCCCGCAAGTTCGGCACAGATGTCCCTGGACATGGCCTGCATGGCATCCCTCAGGGTGGCAGTGCTCCGCGCCACTTCCGCCCTTAGTGTCTCCGTGGCCTGTTCAATGCTGAACCTAGCCCCCACACATTCCGCGGCATGCTCATCCAGCATTGCGGACAGTTGATGCTGCCGCTGCGTGATGTCCTCGAGGGACGGCTGGCCGTGCTGGCCCATGGCCAGTGCAGGTGGAGTGATGGAGGGGCTGGTCCCCTCCTGTGGAGTGTGGACAGGGCATGGGGTGGAAGGCCACTCCTCTGCCTCAGTGTGCCCCTGTGTGTCGCCCTCATGGGGGCTGGCGTCTGAGAAACAGGGGGAATGTAGTTGGTCAGTGGGGCTTCTGACCTCCTGCTCCATGTCCGAGTCAGAACATGCAGCTGTTGCAGCTGTCTCCCCAATGTTGCTGCTGGCCGCTGACCCCCTGCCTTCTGTGGCAGGCAATGTCGGTGGAGGTGGAGCAGCTGCTGCTGGCCTGCTGCCTACAGGGGTGCTTGCCGGTGGGACCTCCGGTATGCCTGCAGTGGGACCTGCTTGTCGTGGGGTCTGCCTCACTGCAGCTGAGGTTGAGGGTGCAGGGAGGTTGTCGTTGGACTTCGCTCTCTTCGGCACAGGGGTGTCCTGGTCCTCTGGGTGTGATTCTGTGCCTGTGGTGGAGCAAAGGTGGGAGGGCGTTATTGATGGGTCTACGGACTTCTGAATGACAATGGTTGACATTATTTTGGCCAGTGGATGAGGCAGATTTCAGGCAGTGCCATGCAGGTTGTCTCCTTTTGGTGTGGTATGTGGATGCAGGTATGCGGGTGCCAGCAGTGTATGCAGGGTGGTGCTCGCATGTGGCTATGGGCAGTATTGATTTGTGTTGCATTTACACTCTAGGGCAACCTTGTGCTACACATGATTGGACTGCTGTGACTATGGCATGTCTTGTATGAGGCACCTACCTTCATCGCCTGATGTCGGGGCTCCCCTTTCCATCCCTCCAACGCCTTCGATGGATTCCATGCCGATGGTGGTAGCACAGATCTCCTCCCACGGTTGGAGTTTCAGGGGGGATTCCGACCCTCCACCGGTTCCCTGGGCAAGGTTGCGGTTTGCCGAGATGACGGCTCTGACCCGTATGCGCAGGTCATCCCAGCGCTTCCGGCACTGCTGTGGGGTGCGGGGTACGGTCCCCACCGCGCTGACGCGCTCAGCCACCAGGGCCCAGATGGCCTTCTTCTTCCCGATTGCTGTCCTGGTCATTTCAGGGGAGAATACAACACCTGCGTTGTCCTGCAGGGTCTCCGCTAGCATGCAGAGTTCCTCCCGGCTGAATCGCTCCTGGCGCTGGCGGTCACATGCCTTTTTCACAGATTTTGGCATTTTCGGGTACTTGGATGGGTGGGTGTTTGGTTGGGACAGGTGTCAGGGTTGGGTCTGGTGTTGTTTGGTAGGATGGCGATGGATTGTGTTTTTAAAGATGGCCGACGGGCTGCTTCCCGTTCCGGCGCGATGACGCTATTTCCGGTTTGGCCTTTTACGGCCGCCGCTAATTACGGTGGCCGTAAATTACGGTGGTCGTAAATTACGGTGGCCGCTACTTACGCTGGCGGAAGGGCACCTTGCTCGCTTAGCGATGACGGTAGGGGCCTTGTCCGCCATGGCGTTAATTGCATTACCGCCATGGCGTAATGCTCGTGCGCGATGCGTCGTGATGTGGCGCTCTTTACGCCATCGTCCCACGGCGTAAACGCTCATTACGCCATGGCGGTAATGACGGGCGATTACCGCCAGGGTCGTAATGAGGCCTATTGACATTCAAAGGAATTACCCACATTCATGTCCAAGAGTGGGAGAAAAGAGTCTCACTCTTGGCAGGATGGAAAAAAACAAACTCCGGAAATCCAGCAAAGCTGCTGGGGGACTCACTAGGTTAGGAAATTCAGCCTAAACAGAGAATCCTCCCTAACAACCCCTGAGCTGAGCGCATCTTCATTGTCCTCCTAGCTATAGCAGATAGAGGTGCGTTGTCTTTACTGCTGTAGTGACGAAAAGGAAACTAATCGGTATGGCTTCCATGGCTGCTGTTGGGTTATTAGCATCTGCACCACCCCCAAACCCGCCACCATCACCACCTCACCAAGGGCCTGCAGACAGATATATGGGTGAGGATGTAGAGATTAAGGAAGAAGAGGAGGAAGAGAATGAAGCGGAGGAACTCTGCACTAGGAGCACTCGGCGGGGGTCGTGGGTGTGGCGGTTGTTTTCCATTTATGGGAACGTACCAAAAGCACGTGCGAACCTGGTGAAGTGTAACCAGTGTGATGTGGTGTTGAGTCGCGGGAGATTTGGAGCGTACAGTGTTGGTACCACAACCATGAAACAACACCTCACTTTGTTCCACACTGTGGACATTCGCAAGGTGGTGCCATGTGAAGAGCATAGTCGTTTGAGTTCCTCCACAGCATCCTCAGAATCTGCTCCTCCAACCACAAGAAACACTCCTGTGGGGGAGGCCTCCCTCCAGCTGCTTCACAAGCCATTCGCAATGCTGTGGACCCTTACCTTTCAAAGGTGACAGTAGTCTACACGTATTGTGACGCAGTACTCTGCAGGGGGGAGAACTATGAAGTAAAGGCCGTAGACCCCTGCGGAGTTCAGCAAAAGTTTGCAGACAGTCGTAGAGGGGAAAAAGGGCGGGTACAAGCGGCGCAAATGCAATAAAGTGTACGTTGGGAGTAAGCTCTGAAAAGAGCCTTTTGGTGGTGTATTATGTGGGTCAAAAACAGTGGATTCGGGAAAACTGATTCTCAGATACGTTAGTGTGATTGCAAAAGAGGGCGCAATGCATTTTGTAAATTGTGAAGAAACATCTGATTTACCAGCATATGTGAGGTGGACTCCATCTCTGCGGAAAATCAAACTGCTACGAAACAAAATGTATTCATTGTGGAAAGAGGACATGCGAACATCTCTTAAAAAGGCACCCACAGCCTTATTCACATTGTGTCTCGATTTCTCCATTTGTGGACCAAATGCTGAAGAACGCAACCATTTTTGTCTTTGGGAAATACGGGGAAAAAGTATTTGACAATTCGGAAACATATCCATGAGCTTTGCGAGTCCTTCCTTCATGGCAAATTGTAAAGAAATGCCAGATACATGGCCTAAACTGTTTCCTCCACAATGAATGATGAGTATATCTGGAGGAGGCTCTGAGTATGTCTGGCGTGCGTGGCATGCAATGGGTGGACTTGGTAACAAGTCCTCCCATTGCATGCCACGCATGCCATGCCAGTGCACTTCCGCATGTGGAAATCCGAGATTTGTAGATAAACTGCAGCTTTCTGCATGCACCTTCAACCAATGTATCCATGAGTCTCCCACAATCCAGATAATCTGTTTTCGAGCATGGAAAGCCATGGCTGTGTGGTGTCCTGTGAGGGAAAAGACGGTTTTACTAAAGTACGTTGGTCAGAACACACCTACTGAACTTTATGGACCAATCCCTAGCTCCGCTCATTCTCATTTACATGCGGCTCCACCCTTCAATCCCCGCTGGTGATATGTGCTGGCTGCTAACTACCGCATGTTCGCGGACATGAACAGATCAGAGCGTAACGACGGTACATTAAAGTACTGTTCCCCTTTTTCCCTTTAAGGTAGGGTCTGAAAAGAGCCGTTTTTTAATTTTTGGCCACATATCGTACAGACATGTGGTATTTTATGTATTTTTTTGTATTTTTTGTTCTTGCTTTAATCGTGCAAACATTACAGAACGTTCTCTAAAGCAAGTCTTCTGTTACAAACAAACATTGCATTTCCCAAAGAGGATAGCGCAACACCATCTCCTTCAAAGTAATGTGCATTGCTTGGAGCAATGTTATCGTGGCTACAAAAAAACATACCAACTCGTAGCATGAAGGCACGCATACCGCAATTGATGATGCACTTCCCGATGCTTTGATCTGGACAGAAAACAGAAGTGTTGTTCCATTGCACTCTCGGGAGTAAAGCAGAAAATATAAATTTCAATGTTGGTAAAATGGTCATGAGTGCTTCAACCAACTGTGCCAAATCTGCCAACAAAGTACGTGAAGTCAGGTATCCCAAGTGGCAAGCACCGTAGTGCAAAATTACCACATGAGGAGTGGTCATTCGACACATGTCTCTGAAAACTTGCAGAATTGCTGCAGCATTGGCATCAGTGTTAGCGCTCCATACCACCTCCACTCCTTGCACATCGAAATGGTGTGCCACATGCCTACGCTCGGCATAGTGGTGTAAGCCTTGCACAAAAATGTCTCCAAGCAGCAAAACCCTGACCCTCTGCTCCTCTGCCATTTTCAGTGTGCGCACCGTCTTTCGACGCAAAAGACTAATTTGAACATCTGATTGGCTGATGCCTACAGTCGTCTTTCCATGCAGGATTGGCTGTAGAAACCTGTATGTGACACGCCCTACCAGCGGACAAGTGTTGCCTACGTGCGGCACGTAATTTACCCAGTCCTTCCACCCTTTCTACAGCGGTACCAAAGCAAGTCCCTCATTGGACACAAATAAGCGGGCGCCCAATCATCCACCAATCACATAGCACATCACTAATTTTAACTCCGTCATCAACATTGCGCACTTCAAAATTACTGTTGATGATTCTTAATGGAAATTGCATACCATTGCAAAGCACCTACTTCACAAGCTACTGTGAAAGGATTGCGAATTTCTACGTACAGCTCCATGCATTTCCGCATGCATCAGGATAGAGTACAGGTATGTACATTTTAATCAGAGTACATGTGGAAGCCTTATGATGTAAAGTAGACAAAATAATGATGGTAAATTTCCATAGGGAACATATAACAAAACTCCCCCTTTTAAAGTGCAACAATGCCGATTTGTCATTAACAAATCGCACGACTGCTTACTGTCCTCTGCCTAACCTGTATATACGTTGCAAGCATGCCTATTTAGGCATAGCTCTCAACCATTTTTGTCTTAAAGGCGGGTGAAATCAGCCGATTTTGTTTTTGGCGGGTGAGACGTTCATTGGATTGAATGGCCGTGCAGGAGGCTTGGCGGGTGAGTCTGCCCTTTACAAGGAGGGTAACACCCGCCAAAAACGTGTGATTTGAGAAGTAGAATTTAGGGCAGGGCCTCAATTTTGTATGTCAAAATGACGGAGTTCTGTACTCTGTACTGCCTACAATAAAGCTACTTGCAATGAGATTGTATGAGAATAGTAATCGCTCCCGATTGTGGTGCTCACATGTCCTTTGGAGGGTCTCCCGATTTTTGGACATCGTGCTTTTCATTAACAAGTACAAAATGTTTGCCCATCTAGTACTTTGCCCTATCGCTTACAAACCTCTCTCCTATGCATACTACATTTTGTAAAGAACAAAGCATTTCCAAACCCTTAAAAATGTAGTTATTTTGAAGGACTTTCAAGTACCATATTGAAAGTAGTATGGAAAGACTGCATAGAGAGACGTGAAATGTGCACGTGGACTGGGTTGAAATATGAAAGTTAAATCCTCTGACAAAAGAAGTACAAGTAAAGTCTGCAGTATCATGACCTCTGCAAACACACAAAGTAATTGATATTGTTTTTTTAATTCACAGTGAAGACTACTGTCCTGAGAATCAACAGCATCTACACTGCAGACGACATATCCGAAGAAACCTGCTCATCTTGTACAAAAAGGTAAGTACAGTACAACCTTCATATTGTAACTACTCCTTAAAGAGGCTGCGTGGGCTATTTGTTTATTTTGGGCACCAAAGCAAGCATTCATTTGTAAACCATTCTACCTACAAATATCCATTTATTGAACAAAGAATAACAGGTGGAATGGCTGACAAATTCATGTGTGTTTGGTACTGAAATAACATAGGGAATCCTTAGAAGGTTAGATTGTGAAAGTAAGTTGTGGTAGCAAGTTTTTGGCATTTCGGTTATTAATAATGGTTCTCGTCACAAGTAGGGCACTTTGTACTCTCATCTAAAACACATTGTACTGGTATACAAACAGTAAAGTAGCCTTACAAAATGATAGTTAGAGGTCACTGTGCGTTGACACACCATGCCAAAGAGCTTCCTCATCACACTTATGCACACATGCACACAGCACACATCCAATGGACAACAGACCAAAGTATACTTTTTTTTTCTCAACAGACACCAAAGAATGCCTACCAAAAAGCAGCTCCGTAGAAAGTAACGCAGAATTAGAGAAAATAAAAATAAAGGTGCCCAATCTAAGCATCCACCTGTTGTAGAGTTAGTGGACAATCTTGGTACAAACCACCTAATACAGTTGGGTAACATAATCAAAGAAGTCTCAACTAACGAGTCCTTCAGAATCTACTAAGAAGAGGACCAAAATCATCCTCGCTCCTTAAAACGTACCGTGGAAAGTTAATTCTACAAGCACTCGTGGACAGTGCCATCCTTCTCAAAAGGAAGTTGTTCATATTAGTGTTGAAAAGGATGAAAGCATTAGCAAAACTAAGTACCAAACTACAAATGAAACTCAGCAATAAACGGAATGTGAACAAAAACAATTTTTGCTTGTTTGTGGTGGTGAATGGAGTCACACAACAAGCACAGAGCCAAACTTTAATGAAGAAGCATACAAACAAAATCAAACTAACACAATTGTCATCCATAGCAGTGGACGAGGGTATGAGACAATCAATACTACCATCATGGAACAAGAAACACTGCTTAGAAAACGGTCTTCTGAAAACTCAGAATTACCTCTTGATTCAGCAGAACCACACCGTCCAGTATACAAATGGCAGTGCACATCAATGTGTGCCATTCCAAACAAAGCTTTCAAATCGTTACGTCAGTTCTCTCAATCAATATGTAAAAGGTAAAGACAAAAGTAAAATGAAAGTACTGCAAAATATGGATATTTGTGTAGTGCGGAAAGTCACAGGACTAAAAGGACATTCATTAGCCTGTATTTCTGGTCCTATTTGCAAAAGTACCTTCCATGATATCAAAAGAATAGCAGTACATCATTCCAAAGTAAGAAATTTAGTGTACAAAATATACTGCGCAAAAAGTTCAGCTTCAGAATTAGGCAATTTAAATACCACTCTTCTGCATGGTACACCCAACTACTTACAAGAAGAAATGGACTGTATTCAGAAAAAGTATTTTGGAAGTGAAAGCCACATAGAAAATGCAACAGTTTTAGAGCATAGTAGCGACAATTCTGCACATAGTAACCTTCTATTACACACATACAGAAAAGAAATACTAAAATTTAAAAGGTCATCGGCTGAAGTACCAAACCATGTATGTGTATGTTGCTGCAGAACGTTTTACAAAAGGAACATAAAAAATGTGGACATAGCATACAAAATAGAAAACAATGAAGACTCTAAATGGTTTGAATTAGCTTTGTACCATTTAGCTGAAAGCAAATATGAAATAACTGAAAGCCTAATATGTTGCAGTTACTGTACTGCAAAATTGGACAACAACCACACTCCTTCACGTGCAGTTACACATAATTTGGAATTGTTTTCATTACCAAAAATCCTGCAACAGCTTAATTTGTATGAGAGCATAATAATTCAAACAGTTCACCCATTTCAAGCAATTATACGCCTTCATCCAAAAACAGCAAATTTACCTTCCTCGTAATTGGTGAAAAGAATTTGTGGCAAAGTAGTTTACTTGCCATTAGATCTAACGGAAAATGGACACACTCTAGGAGTGGAACATTCAATAGACCATTCTTTAATAGTCTTGGTAAATGGAGAACCAACAAAGGATAAAAAAAATTGGCAACAATTAGTAGACTTACACAAAGTTACACAAGCATTGCAATATCTAAAAGATAACAATGAGTACTACAAGGAAATAAATATTGATGAAAGCTTAAGGCAAACAACTGAAATAATTCAAGAGCCATCAGAAACTGGGCAATTCGAATGTCTGGATCCAGCTACAGTATCCACTCTTTGCAATCGAATGAAAGCATAGATGATGCACTAGAAACTTACCAAATGTGACAAACCAAAGGGTCACCAATGAGCATTTTGGAAAAAAGTATAGACGCACGTTCTTTTCCACTACTATTTCCTACTGGCAAAGGTGGGAGATACAATGATAGACCCACTCAGATGGGGGCATCAGAATACCGCTCATTACGAATGTATTCACAAGATCCCAGATTTAGGCAAAATGTGGAATACATATTCACCTACTCTATGAAAGTGAATTAGCAACACTATGTTATGGAGTTGCACACATTCTTAAATATGGAACGCACTTTCAAAATATGTCAGCTACGCACTTAATACAAAAAGTACAAGAAAAAGATGAGGTTTTACAATCAAGTATAACAAATTTGTGCATGGTACAAAGGAATACTGGTTCAGACGGCACAGAGACGTGCATTGCATGATCAGAAACCTTGGACCACCAACTTGGTTTGTTACGTTAAGTTGTGCAGAATATGCATGGGAAGATTTACATAAGTTCCTACGCATAGCAAACAGCAACAAAAGCAACACAGATATATTAACACTTGGAAAACTTTGCTCTCTAGATCCAGTTAATGTCTCAAGATATTTCCATCATCGTTTCATTGCAATGCTACACTTTATTTGCAATAAAACGGTTCCTCCCGTTGGAGAAGTGCAACACTTCTTTTGGAGAAAAGAATATCAATCGAGAGGAGCACCACATATTCACATGCCTTTATGGATCAAAGGTGCTCCGAAATTTGGGCACGACAGTGATAGCACTGTTTTGCAGTTTATTCAAAAATATGTCACATGTGAAATCCCTTCACAACAGACACATAGTGAGCTGCATGGGCAGATTTTACAATTTCAAAGACACAAATGTGGCAAATATTGCCGTCCTAAATACAAAAACAAAGATAAATACTGCACCAAATACCACTTTGGTTTCCCTAGACCAGTTACAGAAACAGGTGAAGTAAACAACTTCATGTCTTCAGTTCGACGTAGTGTTAAAGGTAAATCACCTAAAAACACATATTACATAAAAAGAAGGGAAGAATCAAAATACATCATTGATTACAATGAAATCATTGCCCTATTATGGAATGCAAACATAGATGTGCAGTACATTGCAGACAATTCAACTGCCGTTGCACGATATGTTACAGCCTACTTAACAAAGCATAAAAAACAGAGCTTCCAGACGTCTGGGATGACCTAGCATCAGACAAAACATTATCACAGAAATTGTACAGCCTACGCATAAAAATGCTCTCTCATAGAGAATGTGGGGCCTATGAAGCAGGAGATCGTTTAACCGGCACTGCTTTGTATGGAAAATCAGACAACATAGTATGGCTCAGACCTGGTCCTGCAAAATCTAGAAAAAGAGTGCTAAAATCATATGAGGACATAGAAACAATTGCCAGAATTGATCCCAACAGCCAAGACATTCTAAAAAACAATTTACTGGACACATACTATCTGAACAGGAGTACCACTCTGGAAAGCATGTGTCTATACCACATAGCTCAAAACTTTGCATACAAAAATAATGTAAAACCTGATGAAAGCAAACATCGATATAGAGTGACCGATTGTGAAGGGAGCTTAGTGAAACTTAACAAACGAAGCTTAATTAATCATGTGAAATTGTCATTAAAAACTCCTCATCAGAAGGAACTATATTACATGTTTCTGTTACAACTTTTCAAACCATGGAGAAAAGAGGAAGACATACTAGATAATTATGAGTGCTATGAAGATGCTTTCAAAGTAAATGAAAGCACTTTCACCGATGTTAACTTTACACAGTACAAAACAATGTTAAACAATGAACAGCAACAGGAAGAGGAAATTCAGGCCAAACTAGATAAAGACTCTTCCGACAGTAGTCAACCTTCTGTAACAGGAAGTCAAGAACCATTAGGACAACCACTAATAGCAAATGAGGCTGAAGTTGCTATGGCAGAAGTAGAAAACAGCATATATCAGTATCAAGAAGATACAGAGGACTTAACTGTACAACAATGAAAACTTAACAACGATCAGCGCACCATTTTTGAAGAGGTAACAAAACAAATTGCGCATGGTGTACAACACGAAAATAAAGAATGTACCTGCCAAAATTACAAACCTATACTACTGTACGTCAGTGGTGAAGCTGGATCAGGGAAAACATTCTTAATCAAAATTATCAGCAAGTTCCTTCAACAATTGACAAACAACAAACTATCAGCTGTTGTAACAGCCCCCACAGGTTTAGCTGCCTACAACATAGGCGGTGTGATTTTACACCGATTACTACTGCTTCCAGTAGAGCATCAAAATAAATGAGACTACTACAAACTTTCTGCTGAAGCTGCAATGGAATTACGTAGAGTATTGAAACAAATGAAAATGCTACTAATAGATGAAGTGAGCATGGTCTCCAATCTAATGGTGGCTTTGATTCATCTCAGATTGCAAGAAGTACTTAAAAGTAATAATAAAGAACTCTTTGTAGGGAAAAACATTATCGTTTTCGGAGATCTTCTACAATTGACACCAGTCAAAGGTGAACCAACTTTTAAAACCTTAGGCCACAAACTCTGCCGGAAAACTGTTGGTAGCATAGGTAATGTTAACCTTTGGCAACATTTCCAATACAGAGAATTAACTGAGGAAATGCGGCAATCTGCAGATCTCACTTATGCCAACATCTTGAAAAGTATTAGAGTTGGTGTATTATCGCAAGAAGCACAAGCTGTATTGAAAAAGCGGCATATACATGCACTTTATGGCGATAATGCATGTGCAACTGATGTTATGGAACAAATAACGCACAAAAATGTCAATTGTATGGCCTTAATGCCAACTTTTGCAAGATGTTTCAAATTCAATGAAACAATGTTAAAGAAAGAAATGCAAGCAATAATAGAAATTAGCGCCACAGACAAACTAGACGTACATGGTTTGACTGTACCCATGTGTGAGCAAGCCACAACAAGACTAAATAGTTTAGAAAATTCAATCTCCAACACAGCTGGGTTGGAAAAAGTATTGAAATTATCATTAAATTGTAGAGTAATGCTTAAACGTAACCTTGACGTAGAGCAAGGGCTAGTTAATGGAGCACTGGGCACAGTGGTTGGCTTTCAATCATACCCACGTGATAGCAGCATTCAGTTTGTCAATATTCGCTTTGATAAACTTTCAGAAGTAAAAAGGATAGGGCTCTCAATGGCTTGATTGCTTCTCTTCAAAGACATGTATGTACGTAGAGAGCAATTTTCTCTAACTCTTGCATATGCAGTTACCATTCATAAATCCCAAGGTCTTACCCTAGAGAAAGAAATGATAGATATAGGAAAGACAGTGTTTAAGGAAGGAATGAGCTAAGTAGCGTTATCACGCTTACGTACACTTGACGGTCTAATGCTAATAAACTTTGATTCAAGTAAAGTCAAAGCTGATATTCCTGGCATTCTAGAATACAATAGATTGTGTTCACTGTACACCCCTCATCTGAAACAATACCATGTTCCAGATAAAGTGAAACGTGGTAAAAGAAAAGTAAATGAAACAGAAATGCAACAAAATGCAACAGGAAATTCCGCAAAAAAAAAGAAAAGAAGATGAAGTTTCATCAAGTGCCGCAAACATAGAAGAACCTATTAGGGAATGTAAACCAGGCACATCGGCAAAGAAGCAACAGAAAAAAAGAAAAATGCACTCAGATACAGAAGTTGCTGGCCCATTCAAATTTACAAATGAAAGTGGGGTAAGTTGTTATGCAAATGTAGCAATGAATATTCTATTTCAATTGCTGCCAATTGTTAACAATATTTACCTGCACAGCACACACCAATTGTGTTTGCAAATGTTAGTGCTGCATAGAAACGCAACAACCAATCCTGACAACACATACACTGTTTATGGAGTAAGGCAACAATTGGACCACTGTGCCGGAATAGTGAGATTCACTATGAACTCACAAGAAGATCCACAAGAATTTCTAATGTACATACAATTAGTATTGGAAAAAAAAAACATACCTGTAAATTAAATCTTCCAAATTTTGTACATGTTACATGCACTTTCTGTAATAAAGTGATACAGGAAGAAATTCCAAATGAGCGATTTGTGTATATTTCCATACCAAATTGTGAGAGCATTCCATTTCAGCAACTTGTACAAAATGCAAACCACGGCAGATTATGTAGTATTTGCAATTCAGACAATCGCTCTACCTTACTGATACAATCACAAAGTGCCTACGTAATAGTTATGCTTCTACGTTATAATGCAGATGGCACCAAAAACAACTGCAAACTAACTGGATTTACACATGGTCAAGTGTCACCTGGAAAGAAAACCTTTACAACAGTAGGAATAATCTACCATGCAGGAGCTACAACCAATGCAGGTCACTACACTGCATACATTAAAAAGAGTTCTGGATGGTATGAATGTAATGATAGCACCATTACTCTAAAGCAGAGGTTGCCAGCTAACCTAACAAATGCGTATTTAATGTTCTTGAAGCCAAAATGTACGTAATAAGGTGCACTTCAAAATTGTCAACAAAGTATGTGAAAGACTACAAACAGTTAGAATACACCCAGAGGTATCTAACTACCCAACAGGATGGAAGAATGACACAAATAAATGATTATCATAGATCACTGCAAACAAATGCACAGGCAGAATACGCCTAAACGTATCTAACTGTTGTTAAGAATCGGCAGAAAGGCAACAAAGAAAACATTCATGGGAAACATAAAGGATACAGGATATGTCAACGACACAAATGAATGAGTATCACAAATCTGTAGGAACAAATGCACAGTTAGAATACGCCTACAGGTATCTAACTACCCAACAGGATGGAAGAATGACACAAATAAATGATAATTACAGATCGTTGGAAACAAATGCACAGGTAAAATATGCCTATAGGTATCTAAGTGTTGGTAAAAATCGACAGGAAGGCACAAAGAAAACATTAATGGGAAAGATGAGGGAAACAGGATGTAACAACGACACAAATTAATGAGTATCAAAAATCTGTAAGAACACATGCTCAGTTAGAATACGCCTACAGGTATCTAACTGTTGTTAAAAATGGGCAGGAAGGCAACAAACATAACATTGATTAGAAAAATGAAGAAAACACTGAAAGGAAAAAATGAAGTACTTAGTTGCATAAGAAATTAAGGGTTTTTTTAATCGACAAGGATTTTTTTCCACAAACCCAAGGATTAGAAAAGCAAACACAGAAACTGAGCGTAATGCACAGTACACTGGTTTGTAAACTAAATATTAGGGTCTAAAAACAAAAGTTAACTGTCTATTATGCAATGTGTCAAATGTGGAAAAACTGCAAACATTAACACACCTTTTTCTTTCATCACAGAAGTGGAAAAAGTGATTCTTCTGCCAAGTACGATAACCAATATACATTTTTTTTATGGAGTAAGTATATTGGCAGGCATTTTCTATGCATGTGACTCAACTCGTCTAATCTATGGTACTAATATGCTGCAGTGCCTGTAAGCTGGCCTTTCGTCTGCGGAAAGTAACCTACCACCTATGCCTTACAGCCAAGTTTCAAGGAGTACAGTTCATAGCCACAACCATTGCTGCGTATGTAAAACATGGTCCTTGTAAATTAGCTGCTTATACATGTAATTTGCGGACCATCTTCTGCAGCCATGAAGTGAAGAAACTAGGACATGAACACAACAACCACAATCCACCACACCCATATCAACTTGTAACTCCACTGCTTATGACTTCAGTCTTGTGTGCATGGGCTTTAGCCATGCACCCAAGACTGCAGGGTCTCCCCACACCTACCTCTGTGATGTGTGGTAGTGGGGATTATTCTATATGTGTGTTATCATTAAGTACCTCTGCCCAGAGGCTTCCCTCCTAGGTGTGTATCTGTAGATCTGACATGGGATGGGTGTGCAGTGTCTTCCAACTCTAGTACTTACCACTTTGTTCTTGGTTGCATGGCCTTCGGCCATGCACCCAATACTGCACGCACTCCCCACAACTTGTCAATCAAAACTCTAGGCCCTGGCCACAACCACCGTAGCATGTGCTAACCATGGGAGCGTACTAATGAATATAATAATAGCCATTGGAAACAGTAATGTATTCACAGCATGTAGGCAATTTCAATGTTCCCTAACACCACACGTGCCCTTACAAATGTAACTACTCTCCCATGCAGTGCGCATGCTCAAATACTGCCTTATTGGACCCCTCCTTTTCTGTTCGTACAAGGAGGCCATAGAACATACGCACTCCCCACAACTTGCCAATGAAAATGCAACACAAGGGGTATATGCATGGGTGCCACATGCGGCGGTGGTTGTGGCCAGGGCCTAGAGTCTTGGAAGTAAGGCCTTCAGCCTTCGGCCGACAGCCATGCATCCAAGACTCTAGGCCCTGTCCACAATCACTGTAGCATGTGCCAACCATGGGAGCGTACTAATGAATATAATAATAGCCATTGGAAACAGTAATGTATTCACAGCATGTAGGCAATTTCAATGTTCCCTAAAACCACACGTGCACTTACAAATGTAACAACTCCCCCATGCAGTGCACAGGCTCAAATACTGCCCTTATTGCACCCCTCCTTTTCTGTTCGTACAAGGAGGCCATAGAACATTCGCACTCCCCACAACTTGCCAATGAAAATGCAACACAAGGGGTGTATGCATGGGTGCCACATGCGGCGGTGGTTGTGGCCAGGGCCTAGAGTCTCGGAAGTAAGGCCTTTGGCCTTCGGCCGATTGCCATGCTTCCAAGACTCTAGGCCCTGGCGACAACCGCCGTAGCATGTGCCAACCATGGGAGCGTACTAATTTATATAATAATAGCCATTGGAAACAGTAATGTACGTGCCCTTACAAATGTAACTACTCCCCCATGCAGTGCACAGGATCAAATACTGCCCTTATTGGACCCCTCCTTTTCTGTTCGTGCAAGGAGGCTATAGAACATACGTCATTAAGTAGGTATAAGAGTACTGTGCGTACAAGATGTCCATACACATTACATCATGACGACCGACCCCCAGAACAAGTGCATTAATTACCCATATGTTAAGACTGTAGCCCCTGGCCAATACTACCGTAGCATGTGCCACCCATGGCGGTGTGCTAATGAATATAAAAATAGCCACTGGGAGAAATAATACGTTCACGGCATGTTGTCAATTTCAATGTTGCCTAGCTATACCTATGTGCTTTCACGAGTTACAAATTTCCTGTCCGCTACATGGACTAAAGTGTTACAAATTTCCTACCCAATACATGGACTGAAGTGCTATCGTTATTACCCCCCACATTTACAGTACGTACAAGGTGTCCATAGAAATAACATCATGACGGCCGAAGAACAAATGCATAGATCACCCATTTCTTACTGTCTGAACCTTTCCCAATGCTCTGTGACACAGTAAAATAGGTTAATGAAAAAAGCATGTGTACGCTGGTTGTTGCTCCGCTTTCCGCGGATCCAAGATGTCGGGCGCATCCAAACCATCTAACGCAGAACACGTCTCGCAGCAGCCAATGGGCAGAGATGTCGCGTGTACGCGGTCATGACGGCAGCCCCTTAGCCAATCAGTGTCTTGTTCGTCGACCGAACAGGGAAGTGTGACTGCGGAGCGAACATAGATATCACTAATTATTTCAGACCTACTTTTTCATAATTATAAATAAACGTACTGCACTTGTCATGTCATCTTTGATATCCTGTTTATTAGTCTTAGCAGTGCACGGTGGTGGCGCGAGTTATGGTTGCTTATCTGACATAAAACAAAGGGGGTAAAGATGTGATGGCGGCAGTGATGGCATAAATGACATGTGTGTTTTGGCATCTTTCATGTCCGGGGTGGTAGTGGTAGCAGTGGAGAGTGCTGATGGGAAAAATGGGTGCTTAGCCTACCATAACTGCCGAATTTCAGGGGATTTTAGATTTTACTTGTAATCATAACGTCCTTTTAAAAAAGTTTTTGTACTGAATGGCATAGGTTTTTAATAGGGCAACTTAACCATAACGTTCCTTTAACAAAGTTTTTTTGTAGTGATATATATATATATGATGTCTCAAATAGACTACTCTATATTACACGGCCCGCAGTAGCAGCCGTTTAGTTATGGTTAAGTTGCTAAATCCATAGGAAGATCACTTTTTGGGCAGCTTATAACTTCACTCCCACTGCACAAATCCTCACTAAACTTTGTAAAAAAAAGTATATGGCGCACTCTGAATTCTTTTGCAAAGTTTGGTGAGGTTTCGTCAAGAGGGGGCAAAGCTATAGGGGGATCCGAAATGTTTCTTTCCCCATAGACTGAATGGAGAAAAACTTTGCTAAAGCCTACAGCCGAAACCGCTGGATGGATTTTCACCAAATTTGCGGCAGGAGTGGCGGCTTGGCCTCGAAAGCGTGCTTTTGTAAATTTAGTGGAAATCCGTCCAGTAGGTTTATTTTAAACGACCAAAAAGTAGGTCCAAAAAAATGTGTGATATCTGGGTCTTCTCCGCAGACACACTTTCCTGTTTGTTCGCTCCGCGGACAGGACACTGATTGGCTAATGGGGCTATGTCATGTCAGCGGAAAAGCAACGTGTTTGCTGATTGCTTGGAGTGAAGCGTGAGGTGCGTCACATTTTCCCGATGCGCCCGCCATGTTGGATCTTCGGATATCCGGGGGCGGCGTGGAACAGAGCAGAAATCTAACTTTGAGGAGAGTGTTGGTGTGGGAGAGTGGCTGGAGAGGGTGGGGAAGTGAGAGATGGGTCAATTGCCAGATTTGTTTAGGTGGAAGAAAGCCGTGATGGGGTCGCGTTTGTCCACGGTCACCACGATTGTCCGCAGACTAAACACTGGTCACACTACAGGGTAATTTACTATGCTTGATGTATTGGTTTTGGGTAGTTAGTAGAGTATTGCGTGGAGAGGGTATGTATTGAAGAGTGTGTGCATTGGCTGTAATTATTGTTTTAGGATGTTAATTGAAGTGGATAAGTCTTGAGGTGGTTGTGTTATGTTTTTGGGTTGTGGTTAGTGGGCAGGTGTTTGCTTGCATGGGTGTGTTATGCTGTGGTGGTTGTGGCCCTGGCCACAGCCACCATGGCATAACACACACATGCAAGCAAACAGTTTGGGTTGTGGTTAGTGGTTAGGTGTTTGATTGCATTGGTGTGTTACGTTGTGGTGGTTGTGACTCAAATCACTGTATACTTACTGTTTGCTTTGTTGAGGCTGTATGTAGTTTTTTAGCCAGGCCATGCACCTAAGAAAATAGGCCCTGACCACAACCACTGTAGCATAACACACCTATGCAAGCAAACATTTTGGGTTGTGGTTAGTGGTCAGTTGTTTGGTTGCATGGGTGTGTTATGTTGTGGTGGTTGTTACTCAAATCATTTTATACTTACTGCTTGCTTTGTTTAGGCTGTATGCAGTTTTTTGGCCAGGCCATGCACTCAAGACTTTAGGTCCTGGACACAACTAGTGCAGCATAACATATCCATGCAAGTAAACAATTTGGGTTGTGGTCAGGTGTTCCTTGCATGGGTGTGTTATGCTGCAGTGGTTGTGGGCAGAGCCTAGAGTCTTGGGTGCATGGCCGAAGGCCATAGGCCGGAGGCCATGCACCCAAGACTCCAGGCCCTGGCCACAACCACTGCAGCATGATACACCCATGCAATGAACCATTTTTGGTTGTGTTCAGTGGTCAGGTGTTTGCTTGCATGGGTGTGTTATGTTATGGTGGTTGTGACTGCAATCATTGTATACTTGCTGTTTGCTTTGTTGAGGCTGTATGCATTTTTTTCATGTATGGGAAAATGGAGCAGGCATTTTTTTCATTCTCTGTGATAAAAGAAAAGATCACATGTTAGCGTAGGTAGTTTATAATTAGTTATTGCATTGCATAGCAGACATTTCTGTACTTTGTCGACCCTCATAGTTAGTACTTTACAAGTACTATGCTTCAAACCATTCTACTGTGCAATTAGCTCGGTTCCTGTGATTGTTCGTATAATCATTGGGTCTGTGGGAAAAAAATCCATGCAGGATTAAAAAAAACGTTCTAAGTTAAGGTACAATCTTTTTTGGGGGTTGATTTTAGTAGGAGGAATTGAATAGGTCTATGGTTTTTGGTTTACAGTGGTACTATTGTTGCAGTTAGATACCAGTTGGCGTATTGTAATTGTTTATATTTTGTTGCTGGTTAGCAGTATTCATTTATCTGTTTGGTTGTTGCAGAATTTTGGGACAGTTAGATACCTGTTGGTGTATTCTAACTGTTGATAGTTTTGAAGTTGTTGAGCGTAGTTTTATACGTAATAAGTGTTGCAGGGTTTTCTTAGAAAAATATATATTGCAGTTTTCTAGTTGTAGTTAGATACCAGTTGGCGTATTCTATCTGTGTATAGTTTTTCACTGTTAGATAGCTGTTGCCCTATTCTATTATTTTTTGGATTTAAAGGTTATTTAAGACATTTTGTAGCTGTTCATACTGAGTTTAGTGAATACATTTTGGTTTTAAGAATATTAAGTAAGTGTTTACATGATTTGCTGGTAATCTCTGTTTTAGAGTAATGGAAGTATCATTACATTCGAACCATCTACATTTCATTTTTATGTATGCAGTGTAGTGACCTGCATTGGTTGTGGCTCCTGTGTGGTAGATTATGCCTACTGTTGTAAAGGTTTTCTTTGCCCAAGTGATACTTGTCCTGTGTGAATCCAGTCAGCTTGCAGTTGTTTTTGGAACCATCTGCATTGTAACTCAAAAGCATTACTATTAGGTATTCACTATGTGACTGTATTTGTAAACTGGAACGATTATCGGAATTAAAGTAGTACATAATCTGCCATGGTTTGCATTATGTACAATTTGCTGAAATGGAATGGATTCACAGTTAGGTTTGGATACATACATGAAGCGTTCATTAGGGACTTGTTCCTGTGCCACATGGCTGCAGAGAGTGCATGTATGTTTCCACATGTATGAAATCTGGAAGATTTCATTTATAGGTGTTTTTTTGTTTTCTAGTACCTGTAGTAAGTACATTAGACATTCTTGTGGATCTTCTTGTGTGTTTATAGAGAATCTGACCATTCCAGCACAGTAGTCCAATTCCTGCCTTATTCCAGAAACACTGTAAGTGTTGACAGGATTGTTGGTTGCATTTCTGTGAAGGACTAACATTTGCAAACATAATTGTTCTGTCCCATTTAAGCAAATATTTCCAACAATTGGTGGCAATTGGAATAGAATATTGATTGCTACATTTACATAGCAATTTACAACAGTTGTATTGGAAAATCTGAATGGGCCAGGCAGTTCTGTGTCTAAGTCATTTGTTGGAAGTGCACGTTGTTTCCTTGAAGGGGTAGTTGGTTTTGTTTGTGCAGTAGATCCTTCTTTGGTTGTGGTCATTGATGAAGTATTAGCTTCTTTTAATTTCTTTGGTGGTATTGTTGTGAGATCCTGCATAATTTGAGTCTGAACTAGTTTTCTTTTACAAACTTTTGTTTTTTGAGGAACAGTGTAGGTTTTGACATGGGGTGCGTAGAATGCACATAGTCTATTGTATTCTACAATGCAAGGAATATCAGCGTTTACTTTACTTGCATCAAAGTTGACAAGAAATAGTCCTTCAAGTGTACATAGGCGTGACAGTGCTAAATAGATCATGCCTTCTTTAAACACTGTGCTTCCAATATCTATCAATGCTTGATCTAGGGTAAGACCTTGTGATTTATGAATGGTGACTGTGTATGCTAGAGATAGAGAAAATTGTTCTCTGCGTACATACATGTCTTTGAAAAGAAGGAATCGGGCTGTTGAGCGTCCTATCCTTTTAACTTCTGACAGTTTGTCAAAGTGAATATTGACAAAATGATTGTTGTTGTCACGTGGGTATGTTTGAAAGCCAACAACTGTACCAAGTGCTCCATTAACTAGTCCTTGCTCCACGTCAAGGTTACGTTTGAGCATTACTCTACAGTTTAAAGATAATTTTAATATTTTCTCTAATCCAGCTGTGTTAGAGATAGAGTTTTCTACGGTATTTAGTCATGCTGTGTGCACGTCCAGTTTGTCTGTGGAGTAAATTTGAACTATTGGTTGCATTTCTTTTTTCAACATTGTTTCATTGAATTGTGCACAGTTTGCAAGAGTTGGCATCAAGGACATACAGTTTACATTTTTGTGTGCCAATTGTTCCATGACATCAGTAACACATAAGTTATGCCCGTAGAGTACATGGATGTACCTGGTATTTAATATAGATTGTGCTTCTTTAAATAGTACACCAACTCTAATACTTTTTAAAATGTTGGCGTAGGTGAGGTCTGCAGACTGGCGTATGTTTTCAGTTAATTCTTTGCATTGGAAATGTTGTCAAAGATTGACATTTCCTATGCTGCCAAGTGTGTTGCAGCATTATTTGTGTACTAAGGTTTTAAAAATAGGTTCACCTTTTACTGGTGTTGATTGAAGAAGATCTCCAAAAACAATAATGTGTTTTCCTCCAAAGAGTTCTTCGTAGTCTGTTTTGAGGACCTCTTGCAAACTGAGGTGAATAAAAGCCAACATTAGGTTGGAGACCATGCTCACCTCATCTATTAGCAGCATTTTCATTTGTTTCAAAACTCTGCATAGTTCTATTGCAGCTTCTGGATAAAGTTTGTAGTAGTCAAAGTTGTTTTGTTATTCTACTGCAAGGAGGAGTAATAGGTTTAAAGTGACACCGCCTATGTTGTAGTCAGCTAAGTCTGTGGGGGCAGTTACAACAGCTGACAGTTTGTTGTTTGTCAATTGTTGGAGGAACTTGCTGATGATTTTTATTAAGAATGTTTTCCCTGAACCAGCTTGACCACTCACATATAGCAGTATAGGTTTGTAGTCTTGACAGGTACAAGTTTTAGTTTCGTGCTGCATACCATGTTCAATTTGGGGTTGTTTAGTTATTTCTAGGAAAATGCTATGCTCTTCATTGTTTTATTATGATTTGATTATAGCAAAGTCTTCTGTAGACCCTTCATACTGCACATGGTGTTTTCTACTTCAGTCCTGGCTAATTCAGCCTCATTTGCTATGAGTGGCTGTCCACGTGGTTCTTGGCTTCCTGTTAGGGAAGGTTGACTGCTGTCAGGAGTGTCTATATTTAGTTGTTCTTGGAGTTCTTCTTCGTGTTGCTATTCATTGTCCAACATTGTTTTGTACTGCATAAAGTTTATATCTGTTATAGTTGTTTCATTTGTTTTGAAAGCATCTTCATAGGAGACATAGGTATCTAATACATCTTCTTCTTTTCTCCATGGTCTAAAAAGTTGTAGTAGAGCCATGTAATACAGTTCTTTATGTTAAGGAGTTTTTAATGACAATTTCATAAGATTAATTAGGCTGCGTTTGGTAAGTTTCACTAGACTGCCTTCACAATTTCAGACTCTGTATCTAACTTTCTTCACATCGGGTTTAATATTATTTTTGTATATGAAGTTTTGAGCTACGTGGTATAGACACATGGGGGCCGATTCATGGAACAAACATGCGCCGAAAATCTTGGCGCAAGCAGGCGCAAGCGCGAAAAAACAGGCGCACGCGTGCGATTCATGGAAGTCCCTGCGCATGTTTACCTCGGGATGTGCGCCAAACCCGTGCATGGCGCACACGTCACTGCAACATCCCGAACGGCGTACGCGACGCGCACAGTGAAAGTGCACAAACTTGGCGCATATGCCAGAAAGTGGGCGGAACACGGGGCGTAACGCGCAGAATGGGGAACAATGCGCAAAAATAAGGGCGTAACTGGGGATGTACTGCTGGGAAGCAGATGAACGCCCACACGCACTCGAACCACACGTATTCATGGAATCGAATAAGGCAAAGCCACGCACAGCCAAAGACACGCACAAGCCGAAACACGTCCGCCACACGAAGGCAGGCGGTAGCGTCCCTGCGCATTATAAAAGTGGCAATATACAGCAATGATGAATGTCCCATACTGCGATTGGGCCTGTGCGAGCGGGGCACATGCAAATACACGAAATCGGGGGTGCGCGGGAAGTTTTACACGCGATTGAGCGGGGTACGTGTATTTCAGGGGTGCGTGGGAAGTTTTACACGGGATTGAGCGCGGTACGTGTATTTCGTGGGTGCGCGGGAAGTTTCACACGCGATTGAGCGGGGTACGTGTATTTCAGGGGTGCGCGGGAAGTTTTACATGCGATTGAGCGGGGTATGTGTATTTCGGGGGTGCGCGGGAAGTTTCACACGCGATTGAGTGGGGTACGTGTATTTCGGGGGTGCACGGGAAGTTTCACACGCGATTGAGCGGGGTACGTGTGTTTCGCGGGTGTGCGGGAAGTTTCACACGCGATTGAGCGGGGTACGTGTATTTCGGGGGTGTGCGGGAAGTTTTACACGCGATTGAGCGGGGTACATGTATTTCGGGGATGCGCGGGAAGTTTTACACGCGATAGGCCTTGGGCGAGCGGGGTACCACTCACCGTCTGCGTGTAGAAGAACACGTAGCCAACACCCACCCGCTGTGAAGTAATAGCGTGTGAACCCCAATGCCTGGAAAACACATGCACCGCACCCCACGGAAAGCACGTACAGAGCAATGGAAATCCATGTGGGATCTTCAAGCCCTGCCAGGGCAACGCCCGTGCGTGATACGTCACAGACGCGCTTACGCGCTAAGGGCCTTTGGTCCAATGAAATCGCATTTGCGTGCAGACGCACTTACGCGCTAAGGGCCTTTCCTCGAATTACACGCTGACGTGCAATTTTTTCACGTGCCACATCACTCCGTATCAAGCTGGCCACTCGTTCACACACGGAAGACCACGCTCCTGCCCAAAAGGCCGAATCACTGCCCCCCAGAGCCCCGAGCACGCTCCCACCTGCCATCTGCTGCTGCCTGACTGCCTGCTGCCCACGTGCCCTGCTATTTGCTGCCTGCTCATCAGCCAGGGGTGCAGTTGCTGTGACCACCCCTGCTGGAACAGAAGACTCCCGACTGGGATGCCATCGCTCCACAGCCCAGCCCCAGGACCCAGTTGCCCACCCACTCCTGCCTCTGGGATTGCCATGTCGGGCACTACACCATCTGGCACCACTGGCAACCCCCAGCCAGAGAGGCAGAGGGGCACCAGCTTCACTGCCACGGAAGTTGGTGTCCTGGTGGAGCAAGTCCTGTGGCAGTATGATGCCCTCTTCGGAAGTTCCGGCGCCGACAAGGAAGGACGGACTCGGATCTGGACGACATCATGACTGCCATCAACACGGAGGGGGTGGCAGTCCGCGACTTCCAACATGTCAAGAAGCGCTGGGAGGACTTCAGGTCCAGGACCCTCAACAAGGCCCGGCGCCTCTTGAAGGCAGCGGATGCTAAGGGGCACCGGGGCCACCTGTCAGAACATCAGATGTGCGTCCTGGAACGCATATGCCCAGCGCTTCACGTCCAGGTCCTTGAGAGGCAGACCCTTCAAGTGTACATGGATACTGATTGGAAGCTGTGCGTGTGGTGGTGTGCCAGTAGTGTGCAGGTTGTACATGTGTTTTTCTAGGGCCATGTATGGATCTGTATATACAGAGCTGTGAGGCAGACACATGCAAGTCCTTTTATGTGTGAGACACATGGATGGTGTATGTGTGGGTAAGCATGCAAGTCAAATGCAGATGTGTGAGCAGACATGTTTGGATTACTGTGTATGTCAGTTGGCATGGTTGTGGTATCACACATGGATGTTGGTTCCAGCTGCATGTATGTGCACTGTGTACATGTGCATGTGTGTCTATTTGACAAGGGTGCAACAGTGATGCAACATGGATGCATGTGACCCTGATATGTGGAAAACTGATTTGCAGATGTGACATGGATGCCGATCTCAACACTGCGACAGTTGGCGGAGGTGTACACATGCATGTAAGTGTGGTGGCGTGTGTGCATGTGTAGTGCACTCCCTGTGTTTCATGTGATGTCTGGCTCACCTTTGGCTGCTCATGCTGTTGTATGTGTATGGATGGTGCTGGCTGTTGCAATATGGCTGTGGAATAGCTCATGTGTGTGAGTCAAAATGACATGTGTGTTGGGGATTGTGATGCCATGTTTGAGGTTTGACAATGCCACTCATGTGGAACTGTCATGTGTGTATGAGTCCATTGTACAGTGCCCTGATGCCTGTGTTTTATTTCTCCCTGTCTGCAGCGTCAACTGATGAAGAGGGCGGAGAAGGTGCTGGGATCGCACCGCCAGCCGGAGACGCAAGGCCCGGCTCCCCTCCCAGGTTGTCATCTCGTCGGGGAGTGAGGAGTCTGGTGCCGCGTCCCAGGCCGCAGCTGCCGAGGGGAGGTCGAAGAGGCGAAGGTCGGAGCTGGACTCCTCGGCAGCAGAATGGGCAGCCGAGACCCCACAGGGCCCAACGGAGGAAGATGGCATGGAGTCATCCAGGTTGGTGGGGGGTTTGGTGGAGGAGGGGGCCGTGCAAGGGACAGAGACGGGGTCTGGAGGTGGGGATTCCATTGGTGCTAGTGGTGCAGTGCAGGACCAGGGACAGGAGGCAGCACAGGCCACCGCGGAGGTGCCTGTGTGCAATCCTGTCCCTGATCCTGTCACTGCATCATCTTGCACCAGCAGGGATGCCTACGTCCAGACCCGTTCTCAAGGAGGGGATTGGCTTACACCAACTGGCCTTCCTCTCCCTGCGGATGTGGCTATCCGGCACCAGATTGAGCCTGTCCTGGGTGGGGTGGCGTTGCGTCAACATGCCATGCAAGGTGACCTGCAGTCTTTTCATGAGGAGACTGCACGTCTTCTCGCATGGCTTGTTGACCGCGGTGACCCACTGGGACAGCTCACCAGGGCCAGATTCCTCCGTTTCCTGGACCTTGTTCCGACCCCCTCCTCAACTGAACCCCCTATTCCCCAGTCGTCCTCCTGTATCACCTGGGTGCCCTGTGGAGCTGCCTCTGACCCTGCGGCCAGGCTGGTGGACAACAGATCCCTGCCACAGTCGGGAGTCGAACGTCCAGCAGGGGTGTCCACCTCCACAACTGCACCCCAGCTGGAGGAGGATGTGCAGGCAGCAGGAGCCAGGGCACAGGCAGCAGCACAGCAGCAGCAGCAACAAGGTGGGAGCCATGATGGCTCGGGGCCTTCATCATCGGAGGGGCAGGCATCGGCCAGAGGGCCGGAGGACCCTGGACGGGAAGTGTCTTCCGTGTGGCAGCTGTTGAGCCATGCGATAGATGAGGAGTGGCAGCGGGCGGAAGAGGCACGGCTCACGATGGTCAGGGTGGAGAACTCCATGCGTAGGGCCCTGAGGCGGGCCGAGTGCCTCGAGGCCATTCGTAGGGACCTGGAGTTCCATATGTCATCGTCCCTGCGAACCCTCGGGGCCATGGAAGAGGACCGCCTCCGGGACATTGAGCAGGAGTTCGATGATGCCCTGGCCCGGGACATCCAAAAGTGAGCCGTCAGACTAGCCCGCTGCCCTTGTAAATAGTTAGATAGTGTTAGGTTTCCTTTGGTTTTTTCTTTATTTTGGACCTTTAGGACAATGGACCACATTTTTGTATATAGTTTTTTTTATTAGGTAGGAGTTTTTGATAGGTTTCATTTCTTCAGTTGGGATCATGGACCCTGGATTGTTCATCTGTATATAGTTCACTGTTGGATTCAACTTTTTTCTTTGGATTTCCCCATGGAGCAATGGTTTTCACTTTTGTTTTGCCCTTGGATTTCATTTTTGGAACTGTGACTTTGGACACCTTTCCTTTGGATTATGATTTGTTGTTTTTCATTATTTTACAGACATGCAGCTTTTCTTTTTTAATTTCCATTGACGTTTGTTTGATTTTAATTCCATTCATGTTGCTTTTAATACATTTTTTCATCAAACTTCGATGTGTGGTATCATCTCATTGGTTTCATGCATGTCATGATATGGGTTTTGACATTCACTTGCACCCATTGTGTGTATGTGACGGAAATGTGTTCATTTAGATACTTGCCATTGGGTTGTATCATGTAATTGCCATTTCTAAGTGGGTGGATGCAATACTTGGATGGGTGTTTGGCATGTGGAGGCTGCCAATAAGGGCCAGGGATCTAGATTGTGATGATGTGTTGGCTGGGGGACATGTGTCGGGGCCTGCTGGCAGGTGCCCTACACTGCTGGGGGGTGGGGGTGCAAGGGGATATGAGTGGGGGCCTGCTGGCAGGTGCCCTACACTGCTGGGGGGTGGGGGTGCAAGGGGACATGAGTGGGGCCTGCTGGCAGGTGCCCTGCACTGCTGGAGGGTGGGGGTGCAAGGGGACATGAGTGGGGGCCTGCTGGCAGGTGCCCCGCACTGCTGGGGGGTGGGGGTGCAAGGGGACATTAGTGGGACATGAGTGGGGGCCTGCTGGCAGGTTCCCTGCACTGCTGGGGGGTGGGTGTGCAAGGGGACATGAGTGGGGGCCTGCTGGCAGGTGCCCCGCACTGCTGGGGGGTGGGGGTGCAAGGGGACATGAGTGGGACATAAGTGGGGGCCTGCTGGCAGGTGCCCTGCACTGCTGGGGGATGGGGGTGCAAGGGGACATGAGTGGGGGCCTGCTGGCAGGTGCCCCACACTGCTGGGGGGTGGGGGTGCAAGGGGACATGAGTGGGACATGAGTGGGGGCCTTCTGGCAGGTGTCCTGCACTGCTGGGGGGTGGGGGTGCAAGGGGACATGAGTGGGGGCCTGCTGGCAGGTGCCCCGCACTGCTGGGGGGTGGGGGTGCAAGGGGACATGAGTGGGACATGAGTGGGGGCCTGCTGGCAGGTGCCCTGCACTGCTGGGGGGTGGGGGTGCAAGGGGACATGAGTTGGTGATCAGTAGTGCAAGGAGACATGTGCCTTTGCTGGGGGGCATGCCCATGTTGGGTGGGCTGCCTGCAGGACATGACCAGGGGTGCAGGGTAGTCCCCTGTGGTGTGGGCTGCCTGCAGGGGCCGTGGAGGGTGTACAGGGAACACCTGGGAGGACCCACACTGCCAAATCACGTGTAGGACTCCCCGGCACCCCCGAAATACACGTACCCTGCTGAAATCGCATGTGAAACTTCCTGCGCACCCCTGAAATACACTTACACTGCTGAAATCGCGTGTGAAACTTCGCGCGCACCCATGATATACACGTACCCCGCTCGCACAGGGCCAATCGCGTGTGAAACTTCCCACGAACCCCAGTAATACACGTACCTTGCTAAAATCGCGTGTGAAACTTCCCGTGCAGCCCCTGAAATACACGTACCCTGCTGAAATCGCGTGTGAAACTTCCAGCGCACCCCTGAAATATACGTACCCTGCTGAAATCGCATGTGAAACTTCCCTCGCACCCCTGAAATACACGTACCCTGCTGAAATCACGTGTGAAACTTCCCGCGAACCCCAATAATACACGTACCCTGCTGAAATCGCGTGTGAAACTTCCCACGCACCCCTGTAATACACGTTCCCTGCTGAAATCGCATGTGAAACTTCCCAGGCACCCATGATATACACGTACCCTGCTCGCACAGGGCCAATCGCGTGTGGAAATTCCCACGAACCCCTGAAATACAAGTACCCCGCTCGCACAGGGCCAATCGCATGTGAAACTTCGCGCGAACCCCACTAATACACGTACCCTGCTGAAATCGCGTGTGAAACTTCCCGCGCACCCCTGAAATACACGTACCCTGCTGCAATCGCGTGTGAAACTTCCCCTGCACCCCTGAAATACACGTACCCTGCTGAAATCACGTGTGAAACTTCCTGCACACCCATGAAATAAACGTACCCTGCTGAAATCGCGTGTGAAACTTCCCGCGCACCCCTGTAATACACGTACCCCGCTCGCACAAGGCCAATCGCGTGTTAAACTTCCCACGAACCCCAGTAATACACGTACCCCGCTTGCCGTGCTGGTACAGGTTTAGCGCAGCCCTTTGCGCTGGATTGGGGATTTTGATGGCTTTTCCCTGCGTGAGGGGCGTTCTTGGGGGCGTAACTGGCGCTGCTGCAGGGTCGCTGCGCCACTGTGCGCCACGGCTGGTTTTGGTAGCTGAAATCCATGAATACGCTGTGCGCGGAAATGGATTTTAGCGCACGCGGCTGGCGCAGAGATTCACTCGCGCACACTGTGCGCCAGCCGCGTGCTCCACTTGTGCGCTAAATTCTATGAATTACCCCCTTGGTTTCCAAAGCGGTACTCTTGTTTGGGTAGTATGGCCCTCATTCCGACTCAGGCGTTAAGGGGTTTACGGCGCCGTAAACGGCGCCGACCCTTAACGCCTGATTACAAGGTTCCCTTTGCGGGGTGGCTTTTAACGGCTGCTTTTTGCAGCTGTTAAAATCCATGCCTCAAAGGGACCTTGGCGATAATTAGGGCACCGTAATTTACGGTGCCGTAATTATCGCCTTTCCCCATTCCCATTATGCCCTATGGGGCAAAAATGGGAATGGGGAAGGGTAAAATGGGAAATGGGGATTTTCCCGCCCCACTCACCTTGGAATGGGGCGGTAAATCCGCCAACCACCATGGCGTAAACGTAGTTTACGCCATGGTGGTAAGGGTACGACCCAGGCAGTAACTTACCGCCTGGGTCGTAATGAGGCCCTATGTGTCTAGTAAGTTGTTTTTCAAAATGCATTGGCTGTTGGGATCATTTTTGGCTATTGTTTCTATGTCTTCATATGATTTGAGAACTCCTTTCTGGATTTAGGAGAACTTAGCTGTATTATGTTTTCAGACTTCCCATACAAGGCAGTTCCAGTGAAACGGTCTGCGGCTTCGTAGCAGCCACATTCTCTATGGGAGACCATTTTTATGCCTAAGCTGTACAATTTCTGTGACAGTGTTTTGTCAGATGATATGTCGTCCCAGAGGTCTTTGAGCTCTGATTTTTCTTCTTTGGTTAAGTAGGCTGTGACATATCTTGCAACTGCAGTGTAATTGGCTGCAATGTATTGTACATCTATAATTGCATTCCATAGGAGGGCAATGATTGCATTGTAATCATTGATGTACTTTGATCCTTCTGTTCTTTTTATGCAATATGTGTTCCTAGGTGATTTGCCTTTGACACTATGTCTAACTGAAGACATGAAGTTGTTCACGTGTCCTGTTGTTGAAACTGGTCTAGGGAAACCAAAGCGGCATTTGGTGTAGTATTTCCCTTTGTTTTTATATTTCCGCCAATACTTGCCATACTTGTGTCTTTGAATTTGTAAAATGTGTGCATGTAGGTCAATATGTGTAGTTTGTGAAGGGATTTCACAAGTGACATATTTCTGAATGAACTGCAAAACAGTGGCATCACTGTCCTGACCAAATCTAGGAGCATCTTTAATCCACAAAAGCATGTGGATGTGTGGTGCTCCTCTGGCTTGGTATTCTTTTCTACAAAAGAAGTGTTGCACTTCTCCGAGGGGAGGAACTGCTTTAGTACAAATGAAGTGTAGCGTGGATATAAAGCGATGATGGAAATATCTTCATACATTTACAGGATATAGAGGACAGAGTTATCCTGGTGTTTTTATGTCTATATTTGTTTTGTTTTTGTTTGCTATGCGTAGGAAATCGTGCAAATCTTCCCATGAATACTATGCGCAACCTAATGTCACAAACTATGTGGGTGGGCCAAGGTTTCTTATCATACAGCATGCTTCTGCGTATCGTCGGAACCAGTATTCTTTAGTACCATGCACGTTTGCTAAAAGATTTGTAATGCTTGACTGTAAAACTTCATCTTTTTCTTGCACTTTTTGTAGAAATTACGTAGCAGACATATTTTGAAAATTGATACCGGATTTCAATGTGTGTGCAACTCCGTAGCATAGAGTTGCTAGTTCACTTTCAAAGAGAAGGTGGAATATGTATTCCACGTTTTGTGTGAATCTGGGGTCTTCAGAATACATTTGTAATGATCGGTATTCTGATGCTGTTATTTGTGTGGGTCTTTCATCGTACCTTCCTCCTTTTCCAGTAGGAAAGAGTAGATGAAAGGCTTGTGCTTCTACACTTTTTTCCCATATGCTTATTGGAAATCCTTTGGCTTGCCGCATTTATGGTGTCTTTAGAGTGCAATAGGTGAATTGTATAATGGTCTAAAATATTGGATTCTGTAGTAGGATCTAGAAATTGAAATTGGCTGGTTTCTGATGAGTCTTGAATTATTTTGGTGATTTCTCTCAGGTTTTCTTCAATGTTTATTTCTTTGGAGTATTCATTGTTGTCTTTTAGATATTGCAGGGCTTCTCTAACGTAATGTAAGTCCACTAGTTGCTGCTAATTTTTTTTTCTTTTGTAGGTACGCCATTTACTAGGATAATCAAAGATTGATCTATTGGACTTTGTACTCCCAGAGTTTGTACATTTTCTTTGAGATCTAATGGACAATAACCCACTTTGCCACAAATGCCTTTCAGTAATTCAGAGGCAGGTAGTTTTGCTGTTTTTGGTTGAAGGCGTATTATTGCTTGAAATGGGTGCACTGTTTGAATTATAATGCTCTCATACAAGTTAAGTTGTTGCAGTGGTTTTGGTAGTAGGCATATTTCCAAGTTATTAGTGATAGCACGTGAATGTATTTGGGTGTTATCAAGTTTTGCAGTGCAATATCTGCAAATTATTGAGAGGTTAGTAATTTCGTATTTGTTTTCTGCTATATGATAGAGAGCTAATTGGGACCCCTTGGAATCTTCATTGTCTTCTATTTTGTACATTATGTCTACAGTTTTTGTGCTATTTTTATAAAAAGTCCTGTGGCAACACACACACAGTTTGGTGCTTCAGCAGATGTGTTTTTAGACAAATGTTATATATATATATATATATATATATATATATATTGGCCAGTGCTAAAGCAGGACTTTTGGCATAGTACAGTTTATGAAAGAGATTTCTTACAGGTGAATGGTGTGTCTTTGAGCTCTGATTTTTCTGCTTTGGTTAAGTAGGCTGTGACATATCTTGCAACTGCAGTGTAATTGGCTGCAATGTATTGTACATCTATTATTGCATTCCATAGGAGGGCAATGATTGCATTGTAATCATTGATGTACTTTGATCCTTCTGTTCTTTTTATGCAATATGTGTTCCTAGGTGATTTGCCTTTGACACTATGTCTAACTGAAGACATGAAGTTGTTCACGTGTCCTGTTGTTGAAACTGGTCTAGGGAAACCAAAGCGGCATTTGGTGTAGTATTTCCCTTTGTTTTTATATTTCCGCCAATACTTGCCATACTTGTGTCTTTGAATTTGTAAAATGTGTGCATGTAGGTCAATATGTGTAGTTTGTGAAAGGGGATTTCACAAGTGACATATTTCTGAATGAACTGCAAAACAGTGGCATCACTGTCCTGACCAAATCTAGGAGCATCTTTAATCCACAAAAGCATGTGGATGTGTGGTGCTCCTCTGGCTTGGTATTCTTTTCTACAAAAGAAGTGTTGCACTTCTCCGAGGGGAGGAACTGCTTTAGTACAAATGAAGTATAGCATGGATATAAAGCGATGATGGAAATATCTTCATACATTTACAGGATATAGAGGACAGAGTTATCCTGGTGTTTTTATGTCTATATTTGTTTTGTTTTTGTTTGCTATGCGTAGGAAATCGTGCAAATCTTCCCATGAATACTATGCGCAACCTAATGTCACAAACTATGTGGGTGGGCCAAGGTTTCTTATCATACAGCATGCTTCTGCGTATCGTCGGAACCAGTATTCTTTAGTACCATGCACGTTTGCTAAAAGATTTGTAATGCTTGACTGTAAAACTTCATCTTTTTCTTGCACTTTTTGTAGAAATTACGTAGCAGACATATTTTGAAAATTGATACCGGATTTCAATGTTTGTGCAACTCCGTAGCATAGAGTTGCTAGTTCACTTTCAAAGAGAAGGTGGAATATGTATTCCACGTTTTGTGTGAATCTGGGGTCTTCAGAATACATTTGTAATGATCGGTATTCTGATGCTGTTATTTGTGTGGGTCTTTCATCGTACCTTCCTCCTTTTCCAGTAGAAAAGAGTAGATGAAAGGCTTGTGCTTCTACACTTTTTTCCCATATGCTTATTGGAAATCCTTTGGCTTGCCGCATTTATGGTGTCTTTAGAGTGCAATAGGTGAATTGTATAATGGTCTAAAATATTGGATTCTGTAGTAGGATCTAGAAATTGAAATTGGCTGGTTTCTGATGAGTCTTGAATTATTTTGGTGGTTCCCCTCAGGTTTTCTTCAATGTTTATTTCTTTGGAGTATTCATTGTTGTCTTTTAGATATTGCAGGGCTTCTCTAACGTAATGTAAGTCCACTAGTTGCTGCTAATTTTTTTTTCTTTTGTAGGTACGCCATTTACTAGGATAATCAAAGATTGATCTATTGGACTTTGTACTCCCAGAGTTTGTACATTTTCTTTGAGATCTAATGGACAATAACCCACTTTGCCACAAATGCCTTTCAGTAATTCAGAGGCAGGTAGTTTTGCTGTTTTTGGTTGAAGGCGTATTATTGCTTGAAATGGGTGCACTGTTTGAATTATAATGCTCTCATACAAGTTAAGTTGTTGCAGTGGTTTTGGTAGTAGGCATATTTCCAAGTTATTAGTGATAGCACGTGAAGGTATTTGGCTGTTATCAAGTTTTGCAGTGCAATATCTGCAAATTATTGAGAGGTTAGTAATTTCGTATTTGTTTTCTGCTATATGATAGAGAGCTAATTGGGACCCCTTGGAATCTTCATTGTCTTCTATTTTGTACATTATGTCTACAGTTTTTGTGCTATTTTCATAAAAAGTCCTGTGGCAACACACACACAGTTTGGTGCTTCAGCAGATGTGTTTTTAGACAAATGTTATATATATATATATATATATATATATATATATATATATATATATATATATATATATATATATATATATATATATATATATATATATATATATTGGCCAGTGCTAAAGCAGGACTTTTGGCATAGTACAGTTTATGAAAGAGATTTCTTACAGGTGAATGGTGTGTCTTTGAGCTCTGATTTTTCTGCTTTGGTTAAGTAGGCTGTGACATATCTTGCAACTGCAGTGTAATTGGCTGCAATGTATTGTACATCTATTATTGCATTCCATAGGAGGGCAATGATTGCATTGTAATCATTGATGTACTTTGATCCTTCTGTTCTTTTTATGCAATATGTGTTCCTAGGTGATTTGCCTTTGACACTATGTCTAACTGAAGACATGAAGTTGTTCACGTGTCCTGTTGTTGAAACTGGTCTAGGGAAACCAAAGCGGCATTTGGTGTAGTATTTCCCTTTGTTTTTATATTTCCGCCAATACTTGCCATACTTGTGTCTTTGAATTTGTAAAATGTGTGCATGTAGGTCAATATGTGTAGTTTGTGAAGGGATTTCACAAGTGACATATTTCTGAATGAACTGCAAAACAGTGGCATCACTGTCCTGACCAAATCTAGGAGCATCTTTAATCCACAAAAGCATGTGGATGTGTGGTGCTCCTCTGGCTTGGTATTCTTTTCTACAAAAGAAGTGTTGCACTTCTCCGAGGGGCGGAACTGCTTTAGGACAAATGAAGTGTAGCATCAATATAAAGCGATGATGGAAATATCTTCATACATTTACAGGATATAGAGGACAGAGTTATCCTGGTGTTTTTATGTCTATATTTGTTTTGTTTTTGTTTGCTATGCGTAGGAAATCGTGCAAATCTTCCCATGAATACTATGCACAACCTAATGTCACAAACTATGTGGGTGGGCCAAGGTTTCTTATCATACAGCATGCTTCTGCGTATCGTCGGAACCAGTATTCTTTAGTACCATGCACGTTTGCTAAAAGATTTGTAATGCTTGACTGTAAAACTTCATCTTTTTCTTGCACTTTTTGTAGAAATTACGTAGCAGACATATTTTGAAAATTGGTACCGGATTTCAATGTGTGTGCAACTCCGTAGCATAGAGTTGCTAGTTCACTTTCAAAGAGAAGGTGGAATATGTATTCCACGTTTTGTGTGAATCTGGGGTCTTCAGAATACATTTGTAATGATCGGTATTCTGATGCTGTTATTTGTGTGGGTCTTTCATCGTACCTTCCTCCTTTTCCAGTAGGAAAGAGTAGATGAAAGGCTTGTGCTTCTACACTTTTTTCCCATATGCTTATTGGAAATCCTTTGGCTTGCCGCATTTATGGTGTCTTTAGAGTGCAATAGGTGAATTGTATAATGGTCTAAAATATTGGATTCTGTAGTAGGATCTAGAAATTGAAATTGGCTGGTTTCTGATGAGTCTTGAATTATTTTGGTGATTTCTCTCAGGTTTTCTTCAATGTTTATTTCTTTGGAGTATTCATTGTTGTCTTTTAGATATTGCAGGGCTTCTCTAACGTAATGTAAGTCCACTAGTTGCTGCTAATTTTTTTTTCTTTTGTAGGTACGCCATTTACTAGGATAATCAAAGATTGATCTATTGGACTTTGTACTCCCAGAGTGTGTACATTTTCTTTGAGATCTAATGGACAATAACCCACTTTGCCACAAATGCCTTTCAGTAATTCAGAGGGAGGTAGTTTTGCTGTTTTTGGTTGAAGGCGTATTATTGCTTGAAATGGGTGCACTGTTTGAATTATAATGCTCTCATACAAGTTAAGTTGTTGCAGTGGTTTTGGTAGTAGGCATATTTCCAAGTTATTAGTGATAGCACGTGAAGGTATTTGGCTGTTATCAAGTTTTGCAGTGCAATGTCTGCAAATTATTGAGAGGTTAGTAATTTCGTATTTGTTTTCTGCTATATGATAGAGAGCTAATTGGGACCACTTGGAATCTTCATTGTCTTCTATTTTGTACATTATGTCTACAGTTTTTGTGCTATTTTTATAAAAAGTCCTGTGGCAACACACACACAGTTTGGTGCTTCAGCAGATGTGTTTTTAGACAAATGTTATATATATATATATATATATATATATTGGCCAGTGCTAAAGCAGGACTTTTGGCATAGTACAGTTTATGAAAGAGATTTCTTACAGGTGAATGGTGTGTTCCTATCATTTTGATATAGTGGAAGGTGCTTTTGCAAGAAGATCCAGAAATGCAGGCTAATGAATGTCCTTGTAGTCCTGTGTATTTGTGACCTGGACAGGAGTCCATAGTTTGTAATAGTTTTATTTTTAATTTGTCTTTGCCTTTCACATACTGATTGAGGAACCGACATAAAGATGTGAACGATTTTTTGCCTATTTTACTCATTGATGTGCACGGCCATTTGTAGACTGGACGTATTGGTTCAATGGAATGGAGAGTTGATGCTAAGTTTGCTGGGGATATTTTTGTGAGCAGCATTTCTTGTTCCATGATGGTATTATTAACCGTTTCATCCCCTAATCCACTGTTATGTATGACAATCGGTTTGTTTTCTTTTGTTTGCATGCTTCTTCATTGAAATGTGGTTCTGTGCTGGTGGTGTGACTCCACTCACCTGCACATATGTTTGTGAAGCTATCTTTGTTGATATTCTGTTTGTTGAGAAGTCCTTGTAGTTTAGTACTTAGTTTTGTTAGTGGTTTAATTCTGTTTAAAACTAATATAAATAATGTCCTTTTGAGAAGGATTGCACTGTCTATGAGAGCTTTCAGGATTAGTTTCTGCAGTAGGTTTTAAGGGTTGAGCATGATTTGTCCCCTGTTTTTCTAAGGTTCTGAAGGACTCTGTGGCGGAACATTTTTTGTAACATAATTTTTTTGATATGCCTACTTGTGGCTATATCAGGATTTATAGGTGCTCTGTTAGCACTAGTGGTAGCTGTAGTCTTTTTAATAACGTTCTGTTTTGTTTTACATTTTGCAAGAGGAGTCAACATTTCTTTACTGCAAGCTGCGTTAGTTTCGCTTAGTGACTGTATTTGCTGTTTTGTTTACATTTTTGTATACATTCTGCTAGAGGTGGATGCTTATTTTGTACACTTTTATTTTTATTTGCTCTATTTCTGCATTGCTTTTTGGTAGGCATTCTTTGGTGTCAGTTGGAGAAAAAAGAGGTGTGGGTTGGGACATTGTGCAATGTGTGTGTGCATTGTGCATGAGTGTCTGAGTATGATGGTAGGCATGTATGTAGAGGTGTGTGATTGTTGAATGGGCTGCTACGTCAGGTTGGGAAGGCTATTCTAATATTTGTGTGTTACTATACTGGTGTTCAGGTGACAATACAAAGGGGGCAATTCATAGAATCCAGGACACAAGTGGCGCATGCGGCTGGTGCAGAGTGTGCGCGTGCGACAGTCTGCGCCAGCCGCGTGCGCCAAAATCCATTTCCGCGCACACCGTATTCATGGATTTTAACATCCATTACCAGCCGTGGGGCAGAGTGGCGCAGCGACCCTGCAGCAGCGCCAGTTACGCCCCCAACCACTCCCCGTGCGCCATGTACAGCACACAAATCCCGTACATGGCGCACAGACCCCCAACCATGAAAACGCCTGTAAAACTCCCTGCACACCCCTCCGAATACACGTACCCCGCTGCGCGGGGAGTTTCACACGCGATTGGCCCAGTGTGAGTGGGGTACGTGTATTACTGGGGTGCGCAGGAAGTTTCACACACGATTGGCCCTGTGCGAGCGGGGTACGTGTATTACTGGGGTGTGCAGGAAGTTTCACACGTGATTGGCCCTGTGCGAGCAGGGGACGTGTATTTCGGGGTGCGCGGGAAGTTTCACACGCGATTGGCTCTGTGCAAGCAGGGTACGTGGATTTCCAGGGTACGCGGGAAGTTCCACACGCAATTGGCCCTGTGCGAGTGGGGTACGTGTATTACGGGGGTGTGCTGGGAGTCCCACACGCGATTGGCCCTGTGCGAGTGGGGTACATGTATTACTGGGGTGCACTGGGAGTCCCACACGTGATTGGGCCTGTGCGAGCGGGGTATGTGGATTTCGGGGGTGCGCGGGAAGATTCACACGTGATTTTGCTGTCAGAGCGGGGTACGTATATCCAGTGGGGTGCGTGTGGAGTCCCACACGTGAATTGGCAGTGTGGGTCCTCCCAGGTGTGCCCTCTACCCCCTCCACGGCCCCTGCAGGCAACCCCCACCACAGGGGACTACCCTGCACCCCTGGTCATGTCCCACAGGCAGCCCATCCACCATGGGCATGCCCCCCAGGCAGCCCGCATGTCACCTTCCACTAGTGATCACCAAATCATGTCCCCCAGAACCCCCATCCCCATCAGTGATGGGCACCTGCCAGCAGGCCCCGACTCATGTCCCCCAGCATCCCCACCCACCCAGCAGTGATGGGCACCTGCCAGCAGGCTCAGACTCATGTCCCCTAGCACCCCCACCCCCCAGCAGTGAGCCACAGGCCCCGACTCATGTCCCCTAGCACCCCCACTTACCCAGCAGTGATGGGCACCTGCCAGCATGCCCCGACTCATGTCCCCCAGCACCCCCACCCACCCAGCAGTGATGGGCACCTGACAGCAGGCCCAGACTCATGTCCCCTAGCACCCCCACCCACCCAGCAGTGATGGGCACCTGCCAGCAGGCCCAGACTCATGTCCCCCAGGACCCCCACCCACCCAGCAGTGATGGGCACCTGCCAGCAGGCCCAGACTCATGTCCCCAGCACCCCCACCACCCAGCAGTGATGGGCACCTGCCAGCAGGCCCCGACTCATGTCCCAACAAACAACATGTCCTAACAAAACAGACCCATGTCCCCAAAGCCAACCCTAATCCCCCTTGCCCCCAAATCCAAGCATGCAACCATCCACAGAACCCACTCCCAAATTACCCATGCCATGATAGTAGAAATGAACCACCATGCCCATGCAGGAATGCACAACGTAGCCGCACAGTGGCAACACATGACTGAGGAAATGTTCAATGAGACATGCACAAAACCAATTACAGAACACAACACCAATTCAGAAGTAATAAAACATGTATTAAAACATAAAGAACTGACTTGGAGGAATAGTAAAATGAAAATCAATGTACAATGACCCATGTAGAAAAAGAATATTGTAAATCCAATGAAGTTAAAAAAAAAGAAAAATCAGGTAGAATAAAAAAGTGGTCCATTGCCAATGTCCATAATAAAAACATAATCCAAATTTTTTCAAAAAACATTGATCCATGGGAATATAGAAAAGGAAAGTATGTACAGGTCTGCAACTATATACAATGTAAGTCCAAATGGTCCATGATCCACAAACAAAAGGAAACCTACAAAAAAGTCCTATGAAGAAAAGACTACATACACACGAAGTGGAGCAATGTCCATTAACTCCAAATTAAAAGAAAAACAAAGGAAACCTAACACTAACTAATTATATACAATGGCGGCGGGCAAGTCCTGCGGCTCACTCTGTGATGTCCCGGGCCAGGGCATCATCGAACTCCATGTCGTTGTCCCGGAGGCGGGCCTCTGCCCTGGCCCCGAGGTCTCCGATGCACTCATGGCCTGTTCCAACTCCCTGCGAGTTGCTTCGAAGCACTCTGCCCGCCTCAACGCCTGACGCATGGAGAACTCCGCCCTGACCATGGTGAGCCGCGCCTCATCCGCCCGCCGCCGCTCCGCATCTATGCGCTGGCCCAACCACAGCCACACGGAAGACACTCCCATTCCAGGGTTCTCCTGCCCTCTGGCCGATGCCTGTCCCTCTGATGGCCCGAGCCATCATTGCTGCCACCTAGAGCCTGCTGATGTTGCTGCTGTCCATGTGCCCTGTCCAATGCCTGCACATCCTCCATCTGCTGGTCTCCAGTTGTTGGGGTGTCCACCCCTGCTGGACCGCCGACTCCCGACTGTGGCAGGGATGGGATCTCCACCAAGCTGGCTGTGTTGGTCAGGCCAGGTCTACAGGAGGCCCTGATGGAATCTGGGCTGGAAGATGGCAGGGAGAACGACTGGCGCTTAGTCTCCACAGAGAAGGAGAGGTCCGCCAGAATGCGCGACACATGTAGGAACCCACCGACCAGGGCCCCTCCCAACAGTGCCACGTTGCGATGCTGCAGTTCGTGATGGCGTGCGTGCTCCGCCCAGGAAGCACGCATGTCATCACGAATGTGACACGTGCGCAACGCGACACCAATCAGGATGGAGCCGATACGGTCATGGTACCGCTTGTCCACAGGTAGTGGAGAGGCAGATGACGTGGCACTCCCCCCTACCTGCGGATGGGCCTGGGACGGGGCATCCCTGCTGGTGCATGGTGGTGCAGTCACAGGGTCAAGGACAGCGACATGCACAGGCCCCTCCGCGGTGACCTGTGCTGCCTCCTGACCCTGGCCCTGGACTGCACCACTTGCACCAGTGGTACTACCCCCACCAGGCCCCATGTGCGGCTCAGTAGCGGGCTCCTCCTCCTCTGTGAAGACCACCAACCTGGATGTCTCCACACCGTCTTCCGCCATTGCAAGCCTTTGTGGGGGCTCGCCGGCCCTTCCGCTACAGCCATAGTGGCAGACGCGGCACCAGCCCCCTCGCTCCCGGATGATGGCAATTCCTGGGAGGGTGGCAGGGCCTTGCGTCACCGCCCGGTGGAGGCATCCCCGCCGCTTGGCTCCACAGCGCCATCTCCGCCCTCTTCTTCACTTTACGCTGCGTAGAGGGAGACATAGAACACAAGCATCAGGGTACAGTACAATATTCCCCTAGACAGGAAGCAATAACACATGAGTGGCACTGTCAAATGTCACTTCCATCCTGTCCCTCCACAACACATGGGTGAATGCACGCAACACACATGCAGAAACAGTCCCGGCTCCTGCAATCAACATCAGCATCCATGTGCAAGGGCCTCTGTTAACCAAAATGTTGCCTTCAAACTCACATGCATCATGGCTCACACTGATCCCATCCACACACATCACCGGAGGGTCATGCATCATGGCTTGTACACCACAGACACAGTGGATAGACACAGTGGATACAACCGTGACGGCACTGCATGAGTGAATCTACACATCATCACGGACATGTGTCATACATCCATGGTGTTTCAAAGTCACACACACACTTCACAGACACACACACATGTGCACCATACATGTACATGACAGCAGCACCCATCCCTCACACCCCCTCCATGTCCAAGAACAGAGACTGGCATGCTTTCATGTGTGCATTCCGCATACAGCTCCCCATGTTGCATTGGAACACATGCACCATCCATGTGGTTCGCACATTACTGGTCTCAGATGCATGACCATGATGTCCCTGCACACACACAACCATACATGCCCTATGTCACACATACAGGCACGTATCAGACTACCCACACACTGCAACATGCCCTGTCTCACACAGCAATGCTTGGCCACTTACCGCTCAACTCCAGACGGGTCTACCTCTGAAGGATCTGAGCGTGGAGCGCTGGGGCTACGTGTTCCAGGACCCTCAATTGGATGTTGCTCATGCTGCCGCGGCCCCCCTCCGCGAGGCGCCGGGCCTTGTAGAGGGTCCTGGACCTCAAGTCCTCCCAGCGCTTCTTGATGTTCTTGATGTCGCAGATTGCCACCACCTCTGCGTTGATGGCAACCACTGCGTCCTCCCAGATCCTCGACCGTCCTTCCTTGTTGGCGCACAATGTTCTGAAGAGGGCATCATAATGCACCAGGACATGCTCCATCAGGACACCAACTTCCTTCTCACTGAAGCTGGTGGCCCTCTGCCTCTCTGACTGGGGGTCGCCAGTGGTATCAGATGGTGTTTGCCCCGACATGGTGACCCCCGATGCAGGCGTGGGTGGGCAACTGGGTCCTGAGGCTGGGCTGTGGAGCGATGGTATCCCATTCAGGAGTCTTCTGTTCCAGCAGGGGTGGACACAGTAACTGGATCCCTGCAGATGGCTGACATGCAGGCACCAAATAGTAGGGCACATGGGCAGCAGGCAGGCAGGCAGCAGCAGATGGCTGGTTGGAGCGTGCTCGGGGCTCTTGGGGGCAGGAAAATGGCCTTTTCGGCAGGAGCGTGGTCTTCCGTGTGTATTCGCGTGGCCAGCTTGATACAGAGTGATTTGGCACGTGAAGAAATTGCACGTCAGCGTGTAATTCGAGGAAAGGCCCTTAGCGCGTAAGCGTGTCAGTGACGTTACGCGCGCAGGTGTTGTCCACAACACGGGTGCATATTGAATTAGCACTTGAGAAAACTGCACGTCACCGTGCTATTGGAGAAAAGGGCCTTAGCACGTAAGCGCGTAAATGACGTTTCACGTGTGGGCTGGCTTAAAAGGTACGAGTATCACGCTATTTCCTTGCACATGCTTTTTGTGCAGAGCGAGCGGGTGTATCTTGTACTTCTTGTCGGTTCACACGCGATTACTTCACAACATTTCCAGTTCGTACTCCCTGTTTCCTCAGATTGTGTTCTTTTCTTCTTTTGGCGGGGTGTTGCCAACATGTACACGCGCGTCTTTTTCACGTTCTTTTTCAAGGCAGACGGTGAGTCACGCACGTATTTTCGAACTGTGGTTGCCCCCGTGTGTCGCGTACCCCTTCAGAGGTCATTGTAGGCTGCGTGTAACTTGCGGACACTTCTTTTTGTGTTTCTGGGTGCCACAGCGTACTGCGGGTTTATTTTTCCATGCACGTGGTCTAACAGGGGTTGCGTGCACATGTGCTTTTGTTTTTGGGGTGCCTGTGCGTTGCGTGACACGTCATCTTCCCCCAGGGGTCACATACAGCCTTGCCAGAGCTCTAGTGTACGAATTCCATCTAGTACCCTACCCCTTTCACCCCAATTGCCCAGGAAAATTGTTTACTGCAACTCCCATACACACAACAACATCAGTGCCATGGTTGGGAGGCGACCAAGCAGTAAGAGAGGCAAAGGTGGCCGACCTCCAAAAGGTGGGCGTGGTGGGTGCAGTAGGGGACGTGGCCAGGATTTGCAGGGTGCCCCTAGAGCCCTGTGTGTGGAGGACCAATCGCTGACACCCATGCCCCCCCCAATGGTTGTGGGAAACGTAGCTGACACCATCCCAGCTCAGCCCTTGTTGGACCGGCCCATTTTGGCACCTGAACCAGCACAGGATGACTCCCAGGCTGACTTTCAGGTCTGCAAGTCTAAGCCACGTGTGTTCGGGAAAGTTGCTGTCAACAGGCCGCGTGGATCTGGGGCAGCAATGTCATCTGCTGCCCCAAGTAGCCAGGGTGGGGAGGCTGCAGGGGCAGCTGCAGCTCAATCCACCCCAGCTCCGAGTTTCCCAGCTGGGACAGTGTCGGTCCAGGTCCATCAAACCGACGTTGGCCCTGCCAACACCACCCTGCAGCCAATGCCTGTACCAAGACCTACGGTCATTGTGCCTTTACAGGCTTCTGTTACCCAGTCCACCTGCGCTTGTGCCCCTACTGACCAGAGCGGTGTAAGCCACTAAGGATCCGCACCACCTTTGAAAAAGAAGAAGAAGGGTGCTCTATAGGCTGAGATCCCAGACACGGCTACACACTCCGGCACGTCAAGAAAGCCTAGCTGTAATGACACCAAACTTGATGCACTTGTGGCCTATGTGTCGGCACATAGCCGCGAAATGTTGGTGACTGCAGGGTGCAAGATCACACCTGGTCAACGTAGGGCACACTGGCAGACCATCGCGGACCACATTAGTGCCCTTGGATTTGTGAGGCGCACAGCTGATGATTGCTACAAGCGGTGGAAGGACCTGAAACACAGAGCAAAGAACAAGCTGGCTTCCAATCATGCCTCTACTCTGGTGACTGGCGGTGGGTCTCTACCAGAGGACAACCAACTCACTGAACATGAGTCTGTTGCTGGAACCTTCGTCACAGAGGAACAGATCCAAGGCGTGGGAGACATACCAGATTCCAAAGCATTGTCTGGTGAGTGCCCATGCATGTGTGTGTAATCCATGTGTATGTTGCATGGGTGACGTGTTCAGATTGAGTGCCAGGTGAGGGTGTGTAGTCCTGAGTGGTATGGGTCACCCATGTGCTTCCCCCAAAACATTCAGCGGCCTTGGATTTGGGTATGACAGTATCCCTTCTGACCACAGTAGCCAATTAGCGCAACATTACTGCAGTTGCCCGTGAACTGTCATCTTACAACAACATTGTTCTGAATTTTTCAGTGTTCATTCAGCCTGATTGTTTCAATGCTCCCATTTTTCCAATGCATTTTTCAGCCCTAATGCCACATATGTGACATGCTTCTGTCATTGATTACACCCCACATTGGGCCACATTTATTACCTTATTATGGGAATGATTAGACCATTCAGGCTGATTGAGTAAGGGCCTGCTCACAAAAAATGTTGGGGCCTGTTTGAATGTGGAACATGATAGTCTTTTCGTGTCATGTTGAAGTGACCAACCATTGATATATCCATCTGCATGCCATCACTGTATCATTGTACACTGGATGTGTTGCAGTGTGTGGCACATGCGTATTTTGTCACACTATTTTGCATTTTTCATCTCATCATGTCCATCTCACATGGATGGGTGACAGTACTCATTCACTGACATATGGCTGTACTTGTCAAATGTACCATGGCTATGCTACATGCCGTCTGTGTGCTGCCATGTGTAATGTATGTGTATTGGACATGCCACTCACAGGCTAATATATTTTGCAAGTGCTATCCAGCATGCAGCAAATGTGTTGCTTTTCCATCTTGGTGTCCTCAGTGTCTGCTTTTTGCCTCCCCTTCCAACTCGTTGACAGTGCATGCATGCCAGGGTTATAGCCATGTGGGACATGTGTAATTCATGTACTGGATCTCTGGCTTGTCAGGCCTATGTGTGTGCTATGGTGCTCATGCCTGTTTCCATTTGTTGTCTTTCATGTTTTTGCAGGTGATGACGCACTTGATGCTGTTGAGGTGGAGGAAAAGGTGCAGATCCAGGAGGAATCTCAGCCATGACCGGGCACCAGTGGAGGATGTGGTGTGGTGGTGGGTGAAAACCCAATCTTACTGCAGACCATACTGTCCAGGGGTGTCTCTGGGTGCACCTCCCCAGACCTCTATGATTCAGGTGCTGAATCGGATGATGAGACGTATGTGCTGTCGCAGGTGAGTGTTTCAAGCAGGGATTCTGTTCTGTCCAACCCACCTACACCAGGGGTAGAACCCTCTATGGGGATGTCAGTGTTGGTAAGTCCGCCTTTGGCAGTTATGGATGCAGGGTCACACTCCACAAAATCTGATCCTGTTCCTGGGCCAGCAGATCAGAGGGGGAATGCAGTCCTACAGCCTCAGGCAGTGCCAGCACAGCAAGGTGCAGATCACCTTGCCCCAAACAGGTGTGGTGCCCGCCGATGCGGTGGCCGTACACCATCAGGCAATACTGTATGGGAAAACTCCATGTACAGTATAGCAGCACAACAGGGAGCATCCGTTGAAATGATGGCTCAGGCAATGGAGAGGGCGGCCACTTCCATTCTCCCCCCTGAAAGGCAGATGGAGCAACAACAGCAGGCAACAGACTCCATTTGCAAATCACACAGGGAAGACATGTTGGCTTTCAACAGGGACCGACAGGCGGCACTGGAGACTCTGCGGGAAGCCATTTCTGTAGAGTCACAGGGCCACAGGGAAGCCCTGAGGTTAGAACTCCAGTTCCTCAGACAGACTCTAAGTGACCTTGAGGCTTCCCGAAATTTAAGGTCAGAACAGCAGCTGGAGCAGCTCACATGTTCGCTCTCAGCTGAGCTGCAGGCAACTCGGGAGGAGATCCAGGCATCACTTAAGGACATGCGTGCAGAAATGCAGGCAACCTGTGAGGTGCTGCATGGGGATCTCCGCACTATCATCCTCCAGAATCAGACCTTCAACACCCGCATGCTTGCTGCCATGGAGGACCATACCAAGGCTTTGCGTGGGCTGCCTCCCATAGCACCACCACCTCCTGATGCAGCAGCAGAGGGTGAAGAGAGCGACAGCAGCAGTTCTCCCACATTAGCGTAGCCGTGCAGGCCATGAGCCCATGGAGGTATTTTCTTTCTCGCAACATCCACGCAGGTGGGTGTTGGTGTGCACCCTGTCCTCGAACCTCCTGGGTGCTCCCCCTGGCCTCCACAAGGCCATTTTTGATTTTTTTCTTTTTTTTCTTTTTTACAGTGTGTTGCCTTGTGTGGCTCCCGTGGGCATCCACTGTGTATTCCAGCTGGGAACAGGCAGGCTTGTCCTGTGTTTGGGTTAGATGCTTGGGTTCCTGACACACACACCCCTCCTGCTTCCCCTTTCCATGGGCTTGCAAAGGGTGTGACCAAGTGACAGTGACTTACACAGTGACCTTGGGCTCCCATGAGCTGTGTGGGCAGTCTGTAGTCAAAACTGTGTGTACATCCAAAGTGGGTATTGTTGTTGTATTGAACACTGCATGGTGTATTGATATGCTTGTGCATCCATGTCTTCCTCCTTATTTACAGGTACCTTCTTCATGTCTTCACAAGGACGTCTCCTTTGCAGATGCAGTTCATGTTGTATGCAGTACACTGACACATTTGCCTGACAGCAACACTCTGCAGTTGGAAGGGGTCGATGTGCTGGCTTATTCAGGTTGTGAGACTTGCACTACTTTGATTTTGTACTGTCATATTTTGGCAATGTTTCATCCTGTGTTGCTGTATTGTGTTGCTGGTAAGTATTTGGTCATGTGTGCTGTTTGTTATTGATTACTGGGAGCATATTGTCTGTGGCCTATTTCCATTTGGGACAGTGCACTTTGTGACACTTGTGTCATGTGTTGTGCATTCCTTTGTTTGTTCTCACATTGCATGACATGCCATGGTGTGTTGGGTAGCAGAGATGGGGAGGGGTTGGGTGACATGGCGCTATTTTCATGTTGTATTTTGCAAGGGGGTAGTCATTCATGCAGCATACATGTGTGTCTTTTTGTAACACAGCATTGGTTGTCTTTTGGTAGGTAGGGATGCACACAATGTAACACTTCCAGGTGACCAATCTCAGGCTGGTATGGTTGTGACAGTTGACTGTCCCTTATGTCATCATCATTGATTGTCAGCTGGTATGTGCCAGGGCTGTGTGCACTCCACAGGGGTGTGATTTAGGTGAAGTAATTAGCCACCAGCTGCGTACGGGCTGCCTCACCACATACCCTTTCCCCTCCCATGCGCAGCGGCCGTGCATGTGGTTGGGGATGTGGGGGCACCACCATGTCCACCGGCAGGCCCCGGCGGGTTGCAACGTTGTGCAGGACACATGCTGCCACTATGATCCTGCACACTACTGGGGGCGCGTATAGCAGCTGCCCACTAGAGCGGTCAAGGGAGCGAAAACGTGACTTGAGCACTCCGAATGTGCGCTCCACAATGCCCCGGGTTGCAATATGGGCTGTGTTGTATCTTACCTCGGGTGGTGTGGTGGGGTTCCGAATTGGTGTCATCATGTGGGTGCTGAGAGGGTAGGCACTGTCCCCTGGGGAGGTGATGATGGGTATCATTAGTGAGGTTGTGACATTACTCAGTATCTGACATGCATGCATGTGCAGAGGCATTTATACTCAACAAGCAGCCATGTATCGCCATGCCGCCCTGCTTCTAGGTACAGGTTTAGGGGTGACATTCTGTAAATGAAACTGTCATGGGTGGATCCTGGATAGTTGGCATATACTGAGGTGATGATTCCCTTGGCATCACATACTACCTGCACGTTGATGGAATGCCAGTGCTTGCGGTTTCTATAGATGTGCTCAGTTGCCCTGAGAGGACGTAGAGCCACATGGGTGCAATCAATGGCACTTAGCACTTTGGGGAAGTGTGCCACCCCGTAAAAGTCCTGGACGGCAGCCTGCCTTTCTGCAGGTGTTCTGGGCAGGTATATGTGCCTGCAGACTGAAGAGCGTGCAGTCATGATGGCCAACACCTGGTGTAGGCAGCGTGACTGTGTGGCCTGTGACACCCCCCCACTATGAACCAGTGGCCAAGAAGTGCAGTACATTGAGCACCTTTTCCAAGGGGCTCAGTGCTTGGGAGCACAGGGTGGGTGATGTGAGGTCATCCTCCCACTCACTCACCATGTCGAGTATTATGTGAGGTGGAAACCTGTACCTGAAAGCCTTGTGGACAATGCAGAGGATTTTGAATTTAATCCTTGCATCCACTGGGAGCCAATGGAGAGATTTCAGAGCTGGAGAGATACGATCCAAGGGCTTGAGGCCAAGGACAAGTCTTGCAGTCCTGTTCTGGATTAGTTGCAGAGGGCGGATAGTAGAGACAGGTAGATTTAGAAAGAGGCTGTTACAATAGTCCAAGCCAGAGAGAACCAGAGCTTGGGATACCATGAGCTTCTGGGGGAAAGTGAGGAAAGGCAGAGTACCTTTGAGGAGGTGCAGTCGGAAATTTGACTTTTTAGAGACCTCAGAGATGTGGGCGGAGAAGGAAAGGGTGGAGTCAAAGATGACCCCGAGGTTCTTAGCCTCGCAGGTGGGGGTAGGAGGAAGGCCAAAGCAGGCTGGCCAGAGAGTGAGGGGAAAGGATGGTGAAGGTGTGCCGATGAGGAGGATCTCCGTCTTGCTGGCATTCAGATAAAAATCATTGGCGACACACCAATCTTGAATGGCAGTTAGGCAATCAGAGATGAGAGAGGGAGAGGAGGTGGCATAGGGCAGCCTGAAAATGAGTTGGGTGTTGTCAGCATAGCACTGGAAATTTGAGCAGAAAGTAGCAATGCAGTGGGCGAGATTTGCCAGGTATTGGTTGAAAAGTCAGGGAGAGAGGTTAGACCCCTGTGCAACACCACAGGTAGAGAGGAAGATAGATGAACGGAAGGACCCAAGTTGGACCTGGGAGGGTTGATCTGAGAGGAAAGAGGTCAGCCAGGCCAGAGCCTGATCAGTGATACCCAGGTTTTCACGGAGACGGTTGAGCAGGATGGTATGGTTGACCGTATCGAAGGCAGAAGAGAGATCGATGAGGATGAGGACAGAAACAATGTTAGAGTCAAGGTATTAGAGCAGATCTTCACGGATATTCAGGAGAGCAGTTTCCATGCTTCTGGAAGCTCTAAAGCCAGACTGGTGGTCATGGAGACAGCCAACAGAATTAGAATGAAGGTTAAACTGAGAGATGACCAACTTTTCCAGGTGTTTGCCAAGAAAGGGAGTAATGGAAATTGGGCGATAGTTAGCTGGACAAGAAGGATCAGCTGTGGGTTTCTTGTGAAGAGGATGCACAAAGGAGTGCTTCAGAGGGGAGGGGAAGGATCCTGAGGCAAAGGAGTGGTTGCAAAAATCAGCAAGGGCTGGAGCAAGGGTGTCAATGTGGTCCTTGATGGTTTTAGAGGAACAGGGATGAACCTGTTTTGACGAGGCTTTCATAGATCAGACTTGTCTAGCAACCTCATCAGGGGAGAAAAGAGGAAAGGACGAGAAGGATGGTGGGGGGGTGGCTAAAGGAGGGTCAGCAAGCACAGATGTGGAGGGGAGAGGAGGGGTGTGGGTTAAGAGGGTGAACGGGATGTCCTGGGTTTTTTAAATTAAGTGAGAGGCAAGGGCATTGCAAAGAGCCTGGAAGGCAACAGGCGGGGTAGAGACTGCAGCAGGGTTGACCAGCTCCTTGCAGATTTTAAAGAGTTTGGCCGAGTTGTTAGATGCAGCAGAGACATGAGCTTGAATGTGGACTCTCTTCTTGGTGAGGACAGAGAGTCGGTATTGCCTTTGTAGCAGGTGACAGGCCAGTTTGTCAGAGGATGAACAGGAAGTCCTCCATTTCCTCTCAGCCGCCCTTCACTTACGTTTAAGTGTAGCTAGGTCAGAGTCATACCAGGAATTGCACTTGGTTTCGGACTTCAATCGGATCCTCATGACAGGGGCAAGAGCATCAAGCGTATCAGAAATTGAAGAGTAGAGCAGAGACAGGGCTGTGTCAGGATGTGAGACAGCCAAAGGTGGAGGGGGGGAGAGAAAGTAGCTGCAAAAGCCTCAACTGACACACGCTTCATGGGCCGGATGTCCGAGAAGGTAGGTGGCAGAGTTGGGGTAGGCTTGGCTTGGGGGGAAGAGAGGGAGAGATGAGAGGAGAGGAAGGAGTGATCGCTCCAGGAGAGAGGAATGGTAAGAGGGATGGAGAGGGGGAGGTCAGAGGAGATCAAGACATCGAGTGTGTGCCCTGCAGAGTGAGTCGGGCCAGAGGACAGGATGGACAGGGAGATGGAGTCGCAGAGGTCACGGAAGAGTACAGAGGAGGTGCAAGAAGAGTCTAAATGTATAGTGAGGTCACTGAGGAGGAGGAGTTGAGTGGTAGAGGCCAAGATAGAGGAGGAGAGGTCTGCCCACTCAGAGAGACATGAGTTGATTTGACCAGGAGGCCGGTAGATGGTAACCACAGTAAGAGAATGGGTAGGCGAGAGAGAAAGCGTACAGACAAGGCATTCAAAAGAGGAGTAGGTCTGAGTGGGAATGATAGAGGTAGGAATCCACTCAGCTACCCCCCCACCGGACCGGGAGGAACTGGGTGCTGAGAGGATCTTGTAGCCATCAGGGAGGAGAGTGTCAAAGCTTGTGACAGAGCTGGGCGTGAACCATGTCTCAGTAAGACCAAGGACATCAAGGTCTAATTCTTCAAGGAGGTGGCAGATGTCAGAGGAGTGTTTGACAGCAGAGCGAGAGTTGAGAGTGGCAATATGAAGAAGGTTGTCAGCCTTAAAGACCTTCCGGGGAGGGTACAGAACAGAGGTACGCCCTGCGGAGGAGAAAGAGCCCTAGGAGGGGCATAGGAGGAGGAGAGAGAGGGCAAGGTAGCCAAGGGGGAGAGGAGGGGACAGCAGGAGATGAGAGGAAATTGATGAGGCGAGGGAAGCGCCTATCAAAGAGGAGGAGATTGGCCTGAGGGCCTTGGACCATGACAGTGCCATTTAGGTAGACATTAATGATGACTCTAGAGGAGTCAAAGGAGGCCATGAGAACTTCCCAGCGAGTGCCACCATTAATGGGAGAGGAGGAGATAGGGCAGAGCACCGAGACCATATGAGGAGTCCATAGATGTGGCGAAGGAACGACAAAGAGGATGTCGGTGAGGGTCTGTCTGGCGGAAGCATTGGAGTAGGTGTCGGCGATAGGAAGACGCCAGTTAGAGCCCAAGATATCCTTTTTGAACTTCTTCCTACCAGACTTAGTGAGAAGGGACGGATAGTCAATGGAGAAGCAGTTGGAAAAGATAGGAGAAACAGAAAGCGCCATTGGGGTGGAAATGAGGAAAGGATGGAGATACTGGGGGGCTAAGGCAGGTAGGTGTGGGACAAAAGGGAGTGGTGAGGTCACTGGGCTGCAAGTTACAGAGAAGAAACAGTATACAAGCAAAATACAGAGAATTTCGCAATGGGCAGCAAGATTTGACATTTTAGCACAAAGCAAAAACAGCAAGATTTGACTTTTCAAACTTGGAATCAGATGTTAGCAAAGGGTTTTGGGAAGCACTGCACATCAGGATGACAACATGGGAGTAACAAGCAGAAAGAACAGTGATAGTCAAAGGCGGTAGGAGTGAGTCCATAAGGAGCGAACTAACCCATAGTTCTGGAGGAGGCAAAGTCAAGGCAGTCCAGATTTCTTAGAGGAGTGAGGTGGCAGCATCATTGTGGTTAAGTTGCAGGGAAAGCCCCAATTAGCGTTCCGGAAGTGGACAGGGAGCAGACAGGGACCATAGAATTGGGCCTTTGCTGAGAGGGTCGGCTGAAGCCTGCCGGCCCCTGATTGGATGGAAGAAAACACTCAGCAACCAATGGGAGTGCAGCACAGGAAGAGTTGGTTCAGCACAGCGTGCCTACACGACAAAGAAAACCACGGCGGACATCTTGGAAGGGCCAAAAAACAGTCAAATAAGCAGGCATTAGTGGGAAAAAACTTGTGCTTTCAAAATAGCAGGGCAGCTCCAGGTATTAAAAAGCTCAAAACATGGCAGCACGATGAAAATGCCAAATAAAACAGTCCTTTCCAGCAATTTTATGCAAATTTCTTTTTTTTTCTTTTTTTTCCAATTTCGATTTTTCAGGATCAATAATTACCCCTGGTGGACTTAGGCGCTCCTAAGGAGGCTCCCTGAGTCTTTCACACCAACTGTTTACAGGCTTATGTCTCAAGACCAGCAGTGGGAGATTTGCTTCTAGCTTCAGCCCAGGAGGAGGAGAGTGAACCTCTACCTGACCTACTTTAATGAGAAAGTAGGAGTTAATCTCTCTTCTAAATTGACAACTGAACAGCAGGAGGAGTGCAAGCTCCTGTTAAATCAGTTTGCCTCCCTGTTTTCACTATCCCCAGACTTGACCCCTTGGTGCCATCGTGATATTCAAACAGGTGACTGTTTACCTTTCAAAAACAGAGGTTACATGATGTCAGATCATGTAAGATCCCACATAAAGGAGAAGGTCAACAAGATGCTTGATCTCGGGGTAATAGAGCCCTCTACCAATCCAAGGTCTAGTGCAGTTGTTCTAGTACCAAAGGCAGGATCTAAGGAGTTGAGATTCTGTGTGGACTATAGAGCTCTTAATGCAGTCACCAAGACTGATGCCCACCCTTTACCAAGGACAGATGAACTGGTGGATAAACTTGGTTCAGCCAAGTACCTCAGTACATTTGATCTCACTTCAGGCTATTGGCAAATAGCCCTGACAGACCATGCCAAGGAGAAAACTGCATTCTCCACCCAGCAGGCCTCTATCAGTTTAAGGTAATGCCTTTTGGACTAAAGAATGCACCTGCTACATTCCAAAGGATGGTTAATCAAGTTCTGAATGGGATGGAGGACTTCTGCATGGCTTACTTGGATGACATTGCTGTGTTTACAGCTACTTGGAAAGAACATGTTGACCACTTAGGATATGTTTTGCAGGCTCTTGAGCAGGCCCATCTGACCATAAAGGCTAGTAAATGTCAAATTGGTCAGAGTAAAGGGGTCTCCCTTGCACATGAAGTAGGAGGTGTTGAAATCAGACCAATGCCTAGCAAAGTACAAGCTGTACAAACTGGGCCACCCCTACTACTCAAAGCCAAGTGAGAGCCTTCCTAGGCCTCACTGGTTACTATAGGAACTTCATAGAGAATTATGGGACCATAGCTTCTGCCTTGAATTTGATCTCTTCTCCCAAGTTCCCTAAAAAGATCAGGTGGAATGAAGAGTGCTCTCAAGCATTTGAAGGCCTAAAGAAAGCCCTGTGTCAAGCTCCAGTCCTAAGAGATCCCGACTATAACCAAACCTTCATTGTGCAGACAGGTGCTTCAAATACAGGTATAGGTGCAGTCCTTAGTCAACTGGATGAGAAAGGTAGGAGCACACCATTTGCTTCATCAGCAGGAAGCTGAAGGAACCAGAAACAAGGTGGGCAACCATTGAGTGTGAATGCTTTGCTATTGTGTGGTCATTGAAGAAGTTTGGACCATACTTCTATGGATCTACTTTTGTGATTCAAACTGACCACCAACCCTTGAGATGGTTGATGCAAATGAAAGGGGAAAGCCCAAAACTACTGAGATGGTCAATCTGCCTGCAAGAGTTTGATTTTACCATTGAACACAGGTCAGGGTGTCACCACCAAAATGCTGATGGTCTCTGCAGGATGTTTGACTGACTGGATTAAGGAGATTCATCCAGGAGTGGATTAAATCCTCATGTCCCTTAGTCTGGGGGGGACGAGTGTTAGGGAGGATTCTCCAAATGTGCTAATTTCCCTTACCTATTGAGACCCCCAGCACCTTTGCTGGATTGCTGGGATTTAATTTTTTACCTGGGAAGAGTGTGAGCCATTTTTCCCCACTCTTCTATGTATTTGGTGTGTGTTTTACTTTTGTGTTCTTTGGTTATGGAGTTTTTAAAGCAACTTCAGTGACATCATCGTTTTCTATGTGTCACACAGCACCTTCAGTGCAGTGGCACAGGGGTGTCTTTCAAACTCCCCAAGGTTTAAATACCTTCCTTGAGAATGACTACTGTCTCTCAGGGCATGTAAAGTTGAATTGACTTTACTAGCCTCTTTGAATGTACTGATCCAGCACACCCTATGTTACTATAGAGTGCTGGAGGGGTTGCTTTGCTTCCCCTGAATCAAAACACTCATGTAATAGTAAAATGTTACCTATTCCTATTTTAAATGGCTGGTGGCAGTGGTATAGATCAACCACTGTGATTGTTCGTGACCGCTAACAATGGTAGCTCAAAATCAGGGGTAGCCAGGTTTTTAATATGGCTCCCCAGACCTATGGGCCTCATTACTTCCTTGCCAGTCCGGAAAGAACGGTGGTGGTAAAACCGCTGCCACCGTTCTTTCCGGACTGGCTAATTAAGAGTCCTGCAGGCGGGAGGTGTCACTCCCGCCAGGTCTGACCTGGCGGGTTTAACACCACCCGCCTGCAGGCGGACATGGAAACAACGGCTCTGTCAAAGACGGAACCAGTGTTTCCATGGTCCCCATCCCCATGGAGTCCAATGGGACTCCATGGGAATGGGGACTTACAGAATTCCACCTCCAGAATTCCTGGGTCACCGGGGTCGTAATGCCCCAGTAATTCCGGGAGTCACGGAGGCGGAATGGTAATACGAATCCGGCACTAGACTAGTCTCGAAATGAGGCCCTATCTGTAAAAACAGACTCTGGTCATCTTTTTTCGCCATTTCTTTTAGGAAAAGTCCTTCTTTTGTGTAACTCTGTGCGCCAAACCAGGTTAGGTCCCTTTGTTTGTGCCCTTTGGCGGGTTTCTGTGCTGAAGCCCTCCTCTGGTGCCAGAGTTTCTGGAGTGGACAGGATGTGAGGGAGGTGCCCGAAACTCACTGTGCTTAGTCTCCTAGGAGACCTGAATGCATTGTGATGTGATTGGCTGGCTGACTGTCCGGCAAATACAGCCACTCTGCTCGGTGAGTGATAGCCAGGCTGAATGAATTGGGGACAACTGTTTAAAAGCAGGTTTCTGGGACTTGGAAAGCAGATTCAACCACTGGAACGAAAGAACCGAAGAGAAGAGGAAGGAAGAGGACTGCTGCAACTCTTCAAGGTTAACTTCTTCCCTTGAGTTTGGTGGGAACAACCAACTCGCAAGCCACCTGGACACCATCCTATTCTGGTCAAATTTTCTTCACAGTGCTGTTGAAAAGCGACTTGCCAGAGGGAAGGAAACCAGGGGGACTTTAAGACACTCACACCTTAAACCGATGTCTTGCTATAGCTTTTGGCCTCTTCCCTGGGCAGTGCAGGAACCTCCCGACGTCCTCCTTCTTGTCCCCACGACTGAAGACAGACCGAGATCTGCTCGAACTGCCAGGAACAACTGCCACAGCTACAGCTTTCTTCATTTAAAAAGGTACTGTGAAAACGCCGTCCGGAAATCTTTTTGGCCATCGAGAAAGTGCGTGATACTTTCCTCAACTACGAAGGCTTGTAAAAGGGTACTGCAGGTGATTCTGCCTAACACAAAGTTCAATGCAAGTATGCACGATTTCTCCATCCGCATACATCCACATAGCCACCCAGGATGTGGCATGTGTAATCCTGAAAGTACCGCGTAATCCACCACCTTTTCATGATAGTGAGGTGGGGGGTTAGTGGGGTAAGCAATGTCAAACTGGGTAGGGGATTCCGTCTTCCATCGTAGATGTATAACGTTTTTTTTTTCTTCTTTTTTTGGACGTGGGTGTGAGCAACTCTTTTCGTATTTTCTCTTTGTATGCGTTTCTGTTTGCCTCTACTCACATTTTTACAACATTCTGGTCAATGCTTCTTGCACAGTGTAAAAGAAAACGGCATTGCCAATGGCACTCAAATAAATGCCATTTCGACGGAACTACTACATATTTTGCGACCTCGTGATCTCATAGTGAATGGAGAACATGCCAGCAGTCTGCATAAAGTCACGCATAATTCTGTTTATAGCACACCTTCCGACCTCTGCCTGGGGAGAAATTACACCTTCATGGACCCATACTCCTCTTGATGTTATGCATGAGAAAACAACCTTGGCAGTAGGAAAAATCCACATCACTGCGGTCAGCAACCTCTTCAGGTGACAGATTAATTGTCCACACAACATGTAACCCAAATGTAGACTTCCATAGTGCACCACGACAAAGTCAACGTTCGTGACGGACATATCTGCGAAGGCAAACCATTCTGCCAAAACTGCAGTCATCCTGACAGGCCCAGAAAGCGTCCACTCCTTCCAATCCGAAATTGCCAGCAACGCCTCTTTGCACACAACACCTGTGCAGATGGCGCACAAAGGCATCACCGACAATAAGCACTGTGTGTCTCTCCATCTCGACTATCGTCACGACACAGTATTGGGATGAAATGGTACCACCCCCTTCCTGTGAACCACGCCCTAAACTCCTAATTGCCTATTTTCCAAAATTCCATTTCCCATTCCACCCTGCTCATAATCGCAGGATGTGCACGTGTGCTTTCCTATCTACAGTGAGGGTCACGGCCCAGTAAATCTCACACTATACTTCTTCCCTTTGCACGGTCACTTTTTGTAGCATTGGGTGCTGTCAAATTTTCAAACACGCTTGGAGCAATCACATACAAAACCTCTGCATTGCACACTGTTATTTCTATACACCACTCCATATTTATCGTTAAACACTCTCAGTACATGTTCTGATTTTTTGCAAAGCCCCTCCACCAGAAACTTCTGCTAAAGAACGCATGATTGCAGCATCCAGAAAGATCCTAAGATGCACCCAGCACACCTTTGGCCATGCACACAACAGTGCAGCCCTTTCGACACCCACCAAAACACTATACATCCAAGCAAGTGACCATGTGGGCAATTAAAATTATGCACATACGTAGCAGCTCCTCTACCCAACTCCCCCACACCATAAAACACCCATTCATGAAAACATGTCACACTTAGCAGAATCCACAAATGTACCACAGCCTTTACCACCCCTATGTACTGCCATTCAAAAAGTATTGTGTCACTGGCAACCTATGCACAACCGCTTCACAACATTGGGCCTACTTCAATAAATCTGCACAAAGCACAGTAACCAACCAAATATAAGCTGCCCTTCAACCATACCAACTTCCATACTCACATTATATACACACTGCACCCTGTGGCCACACTACACAACTTCTCACTGTACCATCTCCTGCCGCACACCAAATACTGTAGCATGATGCTACTATCACCACAACCTTGGTACACACAATACACGCTTCGCAACTCACTTGTGGTGCTTTAGCACATCAACAATGTGCTCCACACCCATTCTCCAAAGATCACCACCCTGTGCCTAATGCACTGTCAAACATGCATTTCTCCAGTGGGTGTGCTCCTTGCACACATTCCACGCACCGTAATGCAACCATGCATGTCAGGATGTCACCAACTACCACTAGGCACATACCCACCACTGTTATCAGCACTCCTAACCAACATCCACACTGCAATGGAGATGCACAGCGTTACATGAAACAGTTACCAAAACGTATACAGATTACACTGTCTCTGGCACCCCTACGCCCTTTCATTTACATACTATTGTCTTACCCACTTCCACTCAGAAAGTATTGTGTCACTGTCAACTTAACCACAAAATGTTTACAACACTGCCCATACTGCAAGCATTCTACACACAGCACACTATCCAAGCACATATAATATATATATATATATATATATATATATATATATATATATATATATATATATATATATATAAGCTGCCCTTCAACCATACCCTCTACCATACTGACAGTATGCAAATACTGCACCCAGTGCCCACACTGTGTGAATTTTCACTGCAGCATCTCCAACCACAGCGCACTGCCATGGAGCTATGCAGCAACAAAGTGCAACAGTTACCATAATGTACAGACACTCTCTCCTGCACCCCTGTGCACTTTCAATCACATACTATGGGCGTACCCACTTCCATTCACAAAGTATTGTTTCAATACCAACCTACCCACATTTTGTTTGCCACACTGCCCTACAATGGCTGAAATGTGCTCCACAACCATTCCTTACATGTCACAACCCTCTAAATGATGCACAGTCAAAAATGCATTACTGCTGTGGGTGTCCTCAAGGCCTAGGCTCTTGAATGCATGGCCTATAGCCTATGGCCTTCGGCCATGCACCCAATAGTCTAGGCCTTAAACACACCCACAGCAACATAATGCCACCATGCATGTCACCATGTCAGCAACTACGACAATCCACATATACACCACTGCCACCAGCACTGCTACCCAACCTGTGCACCGCCATGGAGCTATGCAGCAACAAATTGCAAGAGTTAACATACCGCCTATGTGGGCAGCTAACATTATGCACAAACATAACATACGTAGGTAGCAGCACTTCATCCCAACTCGCCCACACCATGAAACACCCATTCACGAAAATAGGTCGCAATTAGCAGAATCCACAAACATACCACAGCCTCCACCACCTCTACCCACAGCCATTCACAAAGTATTTTGTCACTAACCAAACCTGTGCACCGCCATAGAGCTATGCAGCAACAAATTGCAGCAGTTAACATAATATACAAACAAAACACTCTCTCTTGCACCCTGTGCACTTTCATTCACATAATATGGGCATGCCAACTTCCATTCACAAAGTACTGTGTCACTGCCAACCTACCCACATTCTGTTTGCAACACTGGCCCTACTGCAACCAATCTGCACACACCACACTATGCAAGCACCACCCTCTGCCGGATGCAGAGTGAAACATGCCTTCCTGCGGTGGGAATGTTGCAGCCCTACACTCCTGAGTGCATGCCCTACAGCCTATGGCCTACAGCCTTCAGCCATGCACCCAATAATCTAATCCTTCCACAGACCCACCGCACCTTCATTCACCCATGCATGCCACCATGTGCCCAACTACCGCATTCCATCCGCAGCGCACAGCCCCCCGCGTCTCCCACCCAACCTATGTCATGTGCAATTCACTCCCCTCCTGCAATTCACCTGCCACCACTCACCACAAAAAGAGGTTGCTGCAAATAGGTCATGGCAGAAGCAGGTGGCAATTTAGCAGAATCCACAAGCATAGCACAGCCGCCACCACCCCTATCCACAGCCATTAACAAAGTATTGTGTTACTAACCACAACATTTTCACAACATTGGGCCTACTTCAACAAATCTGCACACAGCACAGGCCTTGAACACACCCACAGCAATGTAATACCACCATGCATGTCACCATGTCACCAACTACGACCATCCACATACACACCACTGCCACCAGCAGTCCTACCCAACCTACGCACCGCCATGGAACTATGCAGCAACAAATTACAACAGTTAACATAATGTACAAACAAAACACTCTCTCCTGCACCCCTATGCACTTTCATTTACATACTATTGGCGTACCCACTTCCATTCACAAAGTACTGTGTCACTGCCAACCTACCCACATTCTGTTTGCAACACTGGCCCTACTGCAACCAATCTGCAAGCACGACCCTCTATAGGATGCAGAGTCAAACATGCCTTCCTGCAGTGGGTATGTTGCAGCCCTACGCTCTTGAGTGCATGCCCTACAGCCTACGGCCTACGGCCTTCAGCCATGCACCCAATAGTGTAATCCTTCCACAGACCCACTGCACCTTCGTTCAACCATGCATGCCACCACGTGCCCAACTACCGCATTCCATCTGCAGCCGCAGCTACCCGCGCTCCCACCCAACCTATGTCATGTGCAATTCACTGCCCTTCTGCAATTGACCTGCCACCACTCACCACGAAAAGAGATCGCCCCAAACAGGTCGCGGCATAAGCTATGGGGCTGTTACGACAGCTGCCTCCAATAACCAAACAAAGTACTCACCTAAATATGTCACATGAACCACTTCTCACTCCCCCAGCCATTCCCTCCCTTATTGCTGCCAACACAATGCGTAAGGTACATTTTCCAGACACTTCCGCTGCTGCACTATCCTCCGAGACACCATGGCGGCTTTCCCAAAATATTTGGACGCACAGCGCGCTTCCCTCAAGCCAACCACTGGCCGCGTCCATTCTTCTCCGACAGCATGCTGTACCGCAATCCAATGATGCTTCTGTCCGCGGAGCGAACAGGGAAATGTGTCGGCGGAGTGGACCCAGATATCACTAATTCTTTGGTACGTGCATTTCAGTATTTTGCAAAGAAATTACTGGTCAGATTTCCACCAAACACACAAAAGCACGCTTTCTGACCCAAGCCCCCGCTCCAGGCTCACATTTTCTGAAAATACATCCAGCCGTTCCGGCTATAGCAGTGCGCAAAGTTTTTCCCCATTCACTCTATGGAAAAAAACAATTTTGGGGCCCCACCTATAACTCCCCCTCCACCCCCGAATGAAACCTTGCCCAATTTAGCGAATAAATTCATAGCTGGCCAAATACTTTTTCTGAAAAATTTGGTGAGGATTCCTCCAGGGGGAGTGAAGTTATAAACTGCCGAAAAAAAGTGCTCTTCCTATGAGTTTAGCAACTTAACCATAACTACACTGCCGCTACTGCAGGCTATGTAATATATCTAACATGACAAAAATTGGAATAATGGACCTCTATGGTGCATGCAGCAGACAATGCCGACGTTTCTGCATGAGTTGGTTGCTATACTGGAAAGAACTCTGTAGTGCAATGGTGTTCATAGCAATGGATTGTGTAATGAATTGTGTATGCCATGATAGTTCTCCCAGTGACCTCTGATAGTTTTGTGGCAACATTATATTGACAATCCCTTGTGGAGGCTGATCATGAAAACTAAAGGCACATGTGATGGCATCAGTGATGTCATCAATGACATTTGTGATTTCATCTTTGAGGTCAATGGGTGGTAGTCCTAGCAGAGCACAGTGGTAGCGCAAGTAATGCTTGTGTACCTTCCCATAACTGGCAAATTTCTAGGGTTTTTTGGATTTACCTGTAACCATAACGTCCCTGTAACAACGTTTTTTGATTGAATTTCATAAGTTTTTTAGTAATGCAACTTAACCATAACGTCCCTTTAACAATGTTTTTTGTTAGTGAATTTCATAGGTTTTTAGTTTGTTTATTTAGAATGTGCATCAGACCCGAAGGTATCAGGGCACAGGGTACAAGAAAGATTTCAGCTCTAAGGTTACAAGTTTGCAATAGTACACAGGTATGAAACAGTGATACAAGACAGGGTACATGGATATTTACAACTTAAAGGTTGCAAATTTACAATTGTACAGAGATATGATACACGGATATGATACAGTTCGGTTAATAGCATGGCGTGGAAGAGTGCATGTATTAAAGACATCAATAGCTTGTATGGCTTTTTAATGGTTTAATGGTCATTATCTTTAAGCCAGTTGATGAAGTTAAGTCTGAAGAGATGGTAAGGTTGGTCAACCCTCAGGGAGGGTGGTAGGGAGTTCCAAAGCTGAGCAGCTTTGACAGTGACAGTTTACACCTCTGTATCAGCAGACAGTTAGTGTTCACAGCCCTTATAGGGCGGATGGATAATTTCCTATTGACTCTGTCTATGAGGTAACGGGGTGCCGCATCGTTTAGACATTTGTGTGTGAGTGAGGCTATTTTTAGGATGTTTTTATCATTAGTGGAGAGCCAGTTGTTTTGCCTCCTTACTTCGGAGATGTGCTCTTTCTTTGATTATACCTAGTGCTGCTCTGAGAGCGTTGTTCTGAAGAATCTGAATTTTTAGGACAGTATTTTTGTTCGCGCCTAGATATAAGGCGTTGCAATAGTCTAGTTTAGATAATATTAAGCGCTCTGGCTAATGTGGTGTAGCTGTTGTTTGACAGGAATGGTCTGCACGCTCTGATCAATTTACAAGTATAGGCCGTGGCTGATGCCATGGAACTAACCTGTTTAGCAAAGGTTAGACTAGAGTCAAGGTAAAACTCTAAGGTTTTCACATCTTTGGCAACCTTGATGGTATTACCGCCAATGATAAAGGAGGTGTATTTATGACCAAGTTTATTGAGGTTAGGCGTAGTGCCCAGGATGATGAGTTCAATTTTGTCACCATTCAGGCATAGACCATGGACTGACATCCATGCCTGAATGATGAGGTATATTCTATTCACCAAGGCCAAATCCTTATCATAATCCCCAGTAAGTGGGATGCTAATCTGGGTGTCATCTGCATAGTTAGTGTAGGTGACAATGAGACATTCTAGATCATCGAAAAGGGGATTAGTGAATATATTATACATTGTGGGTGATACGCATAAGCTTTGAGGCACTTCACAGCTGATGGGAATGGGGCTGGCTGCTGCTGATGGTGAGAAGACTCTCATATTCCTGTTAGATATGACTGGATCCAGACTATGGCTTTGTGGGAAAAATATGCTGCTGTATCGAGGTGGTTGCACAAGACCTTGTGGTCCACTAGATCGAAGGCTGCTGAGAGATCAAGAAGGAGTAGTAGGGCTGACTTTCCTTTGTCTCTCAGCTCGTCAATCTGTGCTTTGAGGTCAATCAGGGCTGTTTCTGTGCCGTGTTGGGGCCTGAATTCTGATTGCCGTGAGCCCAATAGCTGGTTTGGCTCTAGGTAGCCCTGTACTTGGAGGTAGGCCACACTGTCTAAAATGTTCAAAAGAAAGGGCACTGTTGTTATTGGTCGATAGTTAGTAGATATAGCCAGATCTAAGGATTGATTTTTCAGGAGTGGTAGTACCCAGGACTCCTTTAAATTGCTTGGGATGGTGCCAGTTGTGAATGAAGCATTGATTAGCTTGGAGATGAACGGAGCCAAATCTCTAGCCTCATCCTTTATGACTTGGGCAGGACAGTTATCTCCCTTGCAGTTAGAGGGTTTAAGGGAGAGGATAATTTTTTCGACTTCAATGATAGATACATTTGCAAAGTTGAAGTGTTGTGTGGGTTTAGGAGAGGGCAATGGGGTGCTGACTTGTGTGTTAGTAGTAGGTATGTTCCATTTTCTATTGACTATTTTATCCTGGAGTGTGTGGATTTTGTTAGCAAGGGCATTCTGTATATCTGAGCTCCATGTTTTGTCCTTAACGCAATTGTCAGCCACAGGGATTGGGTTTTCAAGCTCTTTAAGTATAACAAATAATTCCTTGGTGCTTGAGTTAGCATGCACGATTCTGTTGTTGAACGTTTCCTGCTTGGTACGCAGTATTTCATTTTTGTTCAGGGTGGATATATGGATTAGGTTGGCTCTATTTATGTCGGAGGGCATGTGTCTCCATGTGGTTTCACTTTTGCGTTTTTCCTTTCTTAGCGTTTTGAGATGTGGGGTGAACCAGGAGCTCATGTGTGCTTTTGGTTTGCTATTTCTCCTTTTCAACGGTGCTATAGTGTCCAAGGCTGAAGCCATGATTTTATTATATTCACTGACTAGAGTCGAAGGGTCAGTAGAGCCTGGCAATGAGTTAAGAGTGGGTAGTATTAGGGGTAGGAGTTTTTCACTAGTTATATTCTTTTTGTTCCTCGTTAGAGTGGGAGGGGCGATTGGGTTATTCTTAGTAGTAAGGTTTTTTGGCATCTAATGTAAAGACGATGAGGTGGTGGTCTGTCCAAGATTGTGGGGTTATAGCAGTGATAGAAGTGTTACAATTGTATTCTGCCACCCAATCGAGTGTTCTACCCTTGTCGTGGGTAGGTAAGGTCACTCTTTGAATGAGGCCGAGTTCAGTGAGGGTGTTGGATATAATTACTGCTTGCTGGTCTTTAGGGTATTTAGAACCCAAGTTAAGGCACCGTAGTAAGAGTATATGTGAAGAGTTTTTTAGGTTTTCAGATATTATAGTGGGATATCCTTCTCGAAGGTGCCGATAGGGCCTGGCGATCTGTAGATCACATGAATGGGGATGGTTTAGGAGTCAGAGATAGTAAGTTTGGCTGTAAGAGATTCACAGGAATTGATCTCTGGAGAGGCAACTAGTCTTAATGCTAGGTTAGCTTTGGCTATGATGGCTATGCCTCCTCCCCGTGTGTTCAACCTGTCTGTTCTAAGAATGGTGTAATTGTCTGGTATGGCGAGCACGAGAGCAGGGCCTGCTGCTGCGTGTAGCCAGGATTCGGTAATGGCAATAAAATTGAGATTTTCTACCTGTATAAGGTCAGCTATCTCTATGTCGTGTGCTACTAGGGACCTAGAGTTTATTAGTGCTCCTTTCAAGTTTGGACTTTCATTACGTAGGGCGGGTTAGGTGTTGCTATTGCTTTCCTCAGTTGGTGTGGTTTTGGATTGCTTGTAGTTTCTGTTTTTAGGGATGTTCAATTTAGGTTTAGTGGCTAGTTAAGGATACATTTTTTCAGTGATGTAGTTTGTTTGTTATCAAGTTCATTTCTTCTGAGCTTGAGATTGAGCATGGTTCTGAATGGAGGTTCAAATATTATCGCTAGTCTGGAACTGAGTCTGGTATTTCTAGACGAGAAGTGGCAAGGGACATTAGTTCTGGGTGGATTGTGGACAGGGTTAGTGTTAGGTAACTGTTGACTTTGATAACTTGACTCCAGTGGAGGGCTTGTGTCACATGGTGTGACTGTCATGGTGCTTTATGGAAGCTTTGAGGCAGGAGTGCTACTAGTATCTGTATAGTTTAGGACTATTGCTAGTGTAATCCATAGTATGCTTAGCTAGGTGGCACTCATGTACATGGTGCACTTGTGGCTAGTCCTGATAGGGAGGAAGAAGGCTAGAAGGTTGTCTAATGGTCTGGTATATCCAATTGAGGTTGGTGTTGGGCTAGTTGTCAGAGAGATTCATCTATGTTAAAAGTACAGGCTGGCTATGATAGGCAGTTCAGTTTACTATACAAGCGTATCAATGTGATAACATTGTATTGCTGTGAGGTAGGCAAGTTCAACTTGGCTGAGATACAAACAGGGTCAACTATAATCCATAGATGTGTAACGAGTTGAAAAGCATACAAATCGCATAGGCTAGTTCATATATGGTGGAGTGCATCCACATTTCTCGGGGCAGGTTTGGTGACTAGATGTGAATCAGAGAAATGAGCTAGATACATATAAAAGCAGTTGTGTGTTTGGGTCAGCTAAGGTACATCTTGAAAGTGTGTGGTAGGCAATAAAAGTCCATCAGGTACAATACATACAGGACAGTAATAGCAAGAACAAGTTAGCTAATGTACCTGACCTGAGGCGGAGGCTAAAATGCATGCAGGATATGATCTGTCAATTCAGGTTAACTAACGTACATAATAAATGGTATGAGCTCATTCAGATGAGCTGAGACCGAGCCGGAGCATATAGCTTGCCGTGGGCTAGCTTACGACACATAGCGCATATCAGTTAGACCCCTTCCAGGTGGGAACTTGAGGCAGCTGGTTAGGGCATGGTCTCACTGCAGATAATGTGTACCTGCAGACTAGAACCCTCAGACCGGAGCCGAGGACCGTTGATGATAGGCTTTACACATGGGCATAAGTACACGTAAAGAATACTAGCATACAGTGGGTAATCATACGTATTTGATATTAGGCCTTTCACATCGGTGAGCCTTTAAGGTACCTTACAAGCAGATGAATAACAGTGCATAACATTGCAGCGGCTAAATTGTAGCATAGTGTGTTGTTGGATGTTATAAAGGGACACGTGTTATTCAACGTGAAGAGGCGAGGAAGTGAGGGGAATGGGGAGGAGTATCAGAATATCTATAGCGCTGAGTGGAGACAATGGTGCAGGGTTGCAGATGCAGATCGAGCGAGGATACTTAGTCCCTACAGTATTTGTACACAACAGCTGGGCGTCAACATGAATAGAAGTCTGTAGTGGCAATGCCGTATGACTTTATACAATAGTGGCAGGATGAGGTAACAATGTGATGGGCTTACCTCCCTTGTTATGGGTGTAAAAGGTAACGCCACCGCGCACCAGTGTGCAAGCAGGCGCAAAAAGGGCCCTTAGCCACAGCCATTCGCAGGAAGGGCAGCAGCCGGCTTCTTTCGCCTGCCGGTGGATAGGTGCAACAAAATACACCGGCGTTGCTAGGCAACGTTATCCAAGGCTTTGTTGTAGCTATGGGTGGCCATTTTAGGATTAGGCTTCCTCGTGGAATGGATAGTAAGTTCACATATAAAAAGGCTAATGAACAAGATGAATCGTATTTCAGGTGGGCACTTCTTTCGTCGGGCCTCTCACCTGCTTGGGACGATGGCCTAGGAGGGCTAGGTAGGTCAATATAAGCATAACGTTGCTTCAGAGTACTTTTTTCAGTAAAGGGAAATGATTTTTAGTAGCACAACTTAACCATAATATCCCTTTAACAATGTTTTTTGTTAGTGAATTTCATAGGTTTTTAGTAGGGCACTTTAACCATAACGTTGCCCGATCATATTTTTTTTCAGTAAAGGTGATAGGGTGATAGTAGCGCAACTTAACCATAACGTCCCTTTAATATTGTTTGTTTCACTGAAGTGCATTATTTTAACTGGATAGTCTTAGTTGGTATAGAAGTACTGTACAGCATACTGCAGCCGGTTGCTCCATAGTAATAGCCACAGTAGTTGGGAACATTGTGTGTGTTCACGGACATCGGGTGCAGTTCAACATGCCGAGAAAGGGAAGGGTGTCATAAAAAGTGGTAACATGCAGCAAAGAGAAGAAACATATGGAAACAGAAGCAAGTGCGTAAATAGGAAGGGAAAATGCAGTATCTGTACAAAGTATGTACTGTCGCAACAAACACAGCAAATACAAACAGTATCCACTGTAATGGAAATCACCAACAAGAGAAGTAACGTTTCCCTTAATCAATCTTACCACACACCTGCTTCACAATCAAAGAAAGGACGAAGAGGCAGAGGTACACAAGCCAACTACCAAGAACAGAACGGCACTGCAACAAGGTAAGCACACAAACATTTCTATTATATTTGAACAGGTCCGGTAGTGTACAATATTAGGAAAGCATGATGTTTTCTGTTTTTGCGCAGCAATGGCTACCACCCTAGAATGTCTGGAAGAGAATTTTCCACAGGAAAGAAATGAGCAAGGACGAGAGGCCCATTGCTACCCGCCGCACTGTGAAAAGGGAAATATTTACTGCAAGAGCAAGCACCCTAGAATGGCTGCAGGAAAATTTCCTGCATGACGAAATGAGTGAGCATAGTATTGGTATGGAATGCAGTGTTAAAAATAAAATAAATGCAATATATTGCTTCATGTAAATTAAACACATTTGTTGTTCTTTCACAGAAATACAGAGGAGTACACCAGAAGGGGCACCTTTTACACAGCAACATACGGTCACCGAAATGGAAGGAAACGCTGTACATACAGAAGTAGACCGCCTGGCCCCTAAAATGATGAGTTGATGCACCAATTTGCCGACTTGAAAACTTTTGTAGAAGAACATATTATGGGAAAAATAAGATATCACTGCGTGACTTGCACATGCCCCCTTCACCATTTCCCAGCCCCCCATCCCTTGAAAATGCGTGTCATGAGAGACGCTTTGATGATACCTCAATCTCTTCTTCCCCTCAGCACCAACTTCTAGTCGGTCGCACAACTTCGGACATGCGTATGTTGTCCTATGACACCTGGTAACACCGTCCCTGGTGAAGATATATGAAGAAATGTACTATATCATTGTAGTAGGTGGAAGCGCACATGCACGTCCTGCAAGTACTTTCCACGTAAACATTCCACCTACTGTATCGTGCTCAGACAAACGTTATATACAAATGTTCAATGCACGTGTGCCGAACATTTAAGTAGTCTAGGGATGGCAAGAGTATGCATTAGAGAATTGTGCACGTGGGCGCACAATATTATGGCCAATAAACGTCCCTCAGACAGGCATCCAAATGGACAACAATGACGACGTCACCATGGTAACGGGACAACGCTGCCTGTGGTCCCTTATTTGGTGGACACAAACCAGATCCGTGCACATTGAAAGAGGACAATTTTCTGCATTTTATTGAGTTTTACAGTGAGAGTGCACCCTTACAGACATCCTACACTCTTCCTTCTGCATGTAGGTATTGTAGAGAAAGCGTTAGGGCCACTTTGCGGTGGCACATACTCCACAACAGTGCTATAAAAGGGCACACCCTAGAGGTGCGCTGCAATCCCTGTTTGCTTTGCAGAGAAGAGAAGCGGTGAACATTGGTTTGTGCAGAAATTGCATTCTCACCAATTGTGTGCCTGCAAAGTATTTGTAGAAGTAATGGCCACCAGAGCTTCTGCTAGTACCTCTGTCTCAGGAGTACCCACACCCTCACCACCAACACCTCCTTCTGAAGGTCCTGAGCAAGGAAACAGGAGTCATAATATGGAGGGACATCAAAAAGGAAACGAGAATGAAGTAGAAGGAATCCCCATTGCCTGCAGCCAGCATGAGTCGTGGGTGTGGAAACTATTTAGGACCGTTGGAGATGTGCCAAAATGTTGTGCAAACCAGGCACAATGCACTGAGTGCAACATAGTACTCAGTCACGGAAAACCTGGCTTGTACAGTTACGGCACAACCTCCATGCGGTGGCACCTGAAAGCGAACCACCTAGCAGCTGTTCGGAGGATTGTCCCCTTCCAAGCAGGCAGTAACTTATTTTCCTGTACAGCATCCTCCACATCTGCTCCTGTCACCACTAGGGACACTCCAGCAGGCCAGCGTGCCCTGCGAGCAGCCTTGGAGAACATAGGCACTGCAACAGACGCGTACTTTTCAAAGGTCACTGTATTATGCATATACTGCGATGAACATTTTCGAAGTGCTTTTGAGGCTGTGGTGTGAGAGCATGACAAAGCATGCCCCCAACTCAAGTGAGGTGCACCCTACATCGTCTGCTCTCCACTTACGCTTTCTTATCCCTGTGGTTGGTACCGTTTGCTAAATATCCCTTCCGTTGCTGGCTTTCATAGCGTGTCTTATAACAACAGGACAAATGCTACACAACCAGAAGGGAAGTGGGAAAGTAAAAAGGCTCTTTTCAGAGCCACCTTGCACTGTTGAAAATAGGAAGTTGAATTAAAGCATGCAGGTGGTGGCGCAGCCTATGAGCGCCGCATACAGAAATGCCAACAATGGGTGGCGGGACTCCGTCAAAAGGTTTGTACGCATTTGCAAGTCGAAGTGGTGGCTCTGAAAAGAGCCTTTCTGTGCTGTTTGTGTTTGCAACATTGGAAGTGGTGAACAACTACAGAGAAAATGCTTGTTACACTTACAGGAAGCGCTGCACTGCATTTTGGATATTACACAGAAACAACTCATTGCCAGCATCAGTTAGATGAACTCCATCTGAGCAATAAATGTTGCTACTACGAAATGTAATGTTTTCATTGTGGAAGGAGAACATGGCAACGTCACACAAAAAAAGTCCAAACAGCCTTGTTCACATTCCACCACGCTTTGTCCTTTTGTGACCCACACGAGGAAGAAGGCAGCCACATCTGTCTCTGGGCAATGTGAGAAAAAATAATGTGTGATTTTGGAAACATTTCCATGAGTTGCCGAAATGTCTCCTTCATTGAAAACTGCAGTGAAAAACAGCTTACATGCCCTAAACTGTTCCCTCCACAATGAACAATACTAATGTCAGGATGAGGGTGCATCACCAAACTGCCACAAAGAGGATGCACATAGAGCCACTTCATCCCACGTATTGCGTACCAGGGCACATCGACATTAGGGAAACCAAGGTGAGCTGCAAGTGCACGGCGTTCTGCGTAAACCTGTACCCAATGTATCCACGAGTCACCCAAAAGCCATATAGTCCGCCTACTGAACGGCACACCCATCCCGTAGCTATCTCAACTCCTATTGGCAAGCAGACGTTCTGTGACAATCTGTTCCTACACACCACACCCATGACATCATATTGACAAATCCCAAAACCTGCACAGTCCCATTTCCATTGCAGCCACCCTGAAAAGACCAAGATGTAGCATGTGCACACCGCCAAATGGCGTGGTTATCGCTAACATATTGCATTATGTGGGGGGCTAACAAATACATTTTAAGCGTCATAGAAATGGGCATTTTGGTGGAAGTTCAGAAAAGTTTTTTTTAAAATTTTGCTAAAGTGACGTGAAAAGGAATACCTTTTTGTGTGCTCCTTTTAGCGTGTGCTCTGTGCTTTTCCTCCTTACATTAGTACACGAGTGTCTGCAGCGTACATTGTACATAGTGCAACAGATGACTAAGTTCAATAGGTGAACATTTTTTTATCAACGCCACTGGAAAACGTCTCACTAAAAGCACTAATGTTCTCATGGGCACAGAAGGACATTGTATCATGGCACAGAAAAGCAGACATACACCTAAATCGATAATCATAGTCCCATTTCCATGGCAAGCGCATTAAGAAGGACAGCACGTAGCATGTGCAATTTTCCCAGCTACCATGAGGGCCGTGCCCCAGTAAAGCAGGCCAGTCCTTCTTCCCTTTCCAGTACTGTTTTACCAGCACTCCCTGATTGGCTACTGTTAAACGATTACATACGCATCCACCAATAACATCTAAGATTTGTGCATGTAACGCTATCATATGTATTGAACAATCCATACCAACCGTTAAACACGCAGAGGTCAAATGTCCTGTAAATCAAAAGCACCTGCACTGGAAAGTACTGTAAACCGATGTGCCAGTTCTGCACCCACATACATCGCCATCGCTACCCATCACCAAGCCTAGTAGGTATTACTGCCTAGTAGGTATTACTATTTTTTGTACAGTACAATGCCAACTGTGTTATAAGTTCGTAGCAACAGAGTACATAGCAGTGAATCTCCATAACGTACTCATAATTCATACTGTTATGTCTCCCATTACCTACCATTAAATGGCAGTCAATTTTACAATGCTTCCCCCCATTAACGCACCTCCTATCTAATGTGTAAAAATCACACACAAAATGACCAGGCACCCTTTTCCAACAAACTAAGCCAAGTGCATACATTGCAAACATAACAACAGTGTCCTGCCGCACGTCATAGATAAGAACAGTAGTCAAGCAAGAAAAAAATGTATGTGTGCATTTACAACAGTAACATGCATAAATGTGCATACGGAAATTAAAGGCTAGAAGCAATGCCTACACTCATGTAGCAAGCATACATATGCAGAGAAGTACATGCAAATGCACACACAAAAACATTCTGCTTTGCAATCTGTACATCTTTCAGCACCTTGTTGTAACCCTTACACAATGTAAAGTACTGCATTTTGAAAGTAAATAGGCCTACACTAATACACACACATGTTTCATATGTTTCATAACAACTCATACAATACACTCCCAAATAACCCACCTACCCCCTTAACAAACATGGTTATGCTCCCAAGTAACTATTAATATCGTAACCCTGCCATTTATACACACACAATTCCTTTTCCTGCTAAGATATCCCACTGTAGTTTTAAAGAATATATTGCAGAAATGGAAGCACTATCCCATTACCCAACATGTTTTCTTACCATCTTCTTATACAGATTCAATACCCACCTCTCTCCGGAAAGCCACTGGAGTGTGCACTACAAAATACAGCCTGCAATAAACATACTGTCAGCAAGCAACAAAGTAAGTACAATACCATCATACTATTGTATGTCTTACTAGAAAAGTGCACTATTGTTGTATTGTAGCATATAGATGTGCGGCCATCCACCACTATGTACTTCATTGTTACTTATGACACTTCTACTGGTGCTCAGGGTTTGTCATGTTGCCACCATTAGACTCATCCCCACATAGTACGATACTATCCCCAACCGAAAGTTAGAGACCACTGCACAGTGAGACACTTCCAGTTAAATGCATACCCTCCTATTAACCCACTTATGCACACTGTACACATATACATTTGAAAATGTGCATAACCACACCACCCTTTTTTTGCCAACAGCTACTACACAATGCCTACCAAACTGCAACTCCATAGAAAGCAACGCAGAAAGAGAGGCACGCAACCTAAAAACACTGAAAGCAGCCATCCACTGCAAGCTGAACGTGAACAGAATGGTGAGGGAGAAGAGGTAATTCAGTCATTAAGGAAAATGGATGCATCTAGAAGTAAAGACAGTGTAGTTCATCTGTCACAATGTGAGAATGAAAACAAAAGCACTAAGTACAGTACAACTCACACTAATGCTAAGAGAGCATGCACAAAAGGTAATGTACCCACAAGCAAGCATTCTAAAAAAGTAATTTTACAAAAACAATTCCACGACAGAGTCCTTCAGAACCTTATAAATAGAGGGCACAAATCATGCTCAACCCTCAAAAGTCATGCTGCAAACATTTGTAGACAGTGCAATGACTGTGAAATGGAAATAGTTAATCCTAATTTTGAACAGAATGAACTCACTAACAAGGTTAATTGGTAAATTGCAAGCACTTCTTCGAAACAAACGCAATGTCAGTATAGACACCTTTGGCCACATCTTTACAGGTGAGTGGAGTCACACCACCAACACAGAGCCATATTTCAATGAAGAAGCATACAAACAAGAACAAACAAACCAAATTGCTGTTCATCTGAGTGGACAGGGGTATGAAAAGATACACAATACCATAATGCAAAAGGAAACACTGCTTTCAGAAATATCCCCATCAAACTTAGATGTCACTCTCCATTCAAGCAAGGCAGCATGCCTCACCTACAAATGGCCTTGCACATCAATGTGTAACGTTGCCAATGCTTTATCAAATCTCTGCAGCAATTCCCCAATCAGTATGTCAAAGGCAACGACTAAGTAAAAATAAAAATACCACAAACTATGGACGCCTTTTCAGTGCACAAGTACACTGGAATATGAGGACATTCCTTAGCCTGTATTTCTAGACCTACTTGCAAAAGCACCTTCCACTGTATCAAAACGTTAGCAACCCACCATTCAACAGTCAGAAATCTAGTTTACAAACTGTACTATGCAAAAAGTCCAACTTTAGCACTCCCACATTGAAATAATATTCTCCTACACGGCAAAGCCAAATAAGTGCTCAATGAAATAGAGCACATCCAAAGGAAATATTGTGGAATTGAAGAGCACTTACAAACTCCAGCATTTTCAGACAACAGTACTTACAACAGTGCAGCCATCAACTTTTTATATCACACATACAGAAAAGAAAAACAGAAGTTCAAAAGTACATCTTCTGAAATGCCAAACCAAGTATGTGTGTGCTGTCGTAGAACTTTCCATAGCAAAAGCACCAAAACTGTAGATATAATGCAGAAAATAGAAGGCAATGAAGAATACCAATGGTTTCAATTAGCTCTGTACCTTATAGCTGAAAACAAATACAAAATTACATACTGCACTGCAAAACTTGACAATAACCAAAGGCCTTATGGGGCAATTAGTAATAATTTGGAACTATTTCCACTGCCAAACGCACTGCAGCAGCTTAATTTGTATGAGAGCATTATAATCCAAACAGTACACCCATTTCAAGCCATAATACGACTTCAACCGAAAACTGCAAAATTGCCTCGCACCGAATTACAGAGAGGCATTTGTGGTAAAGTAGTTTATTTACCGATTAGATCTCAAAGAAAATGTAAACACTCTACAAGTGCAAAGTCCAATACAAGAATCTTTGATTATCCTGGTAAATTGTGTACCTACAAAAGACAAAAAAATTTGGCAGCAACTAGTGGACTTAACCAAAATTAGGGAAGCGTTGCAATACCTTAAAGAAAACAATGAATACTACAAGGAAATAAACATTCAAGAAAACCTGAGAGAAACAACCAAAATAATTCAGGACTCCTCAACAACTGGCCAATTTGAACGTCTAGATCCTAGTTCAGCCTCCAATATTTTAGACCATTGTTAAGACGGATTTCTGAACTCTGTCCTGGTGGCGCAGAGGTTCAGAAGGCCAACCTAATTACTTGGAACAGGGTAACCTCTGGACAATCCAGACCAATCAAGGTAGCGATCGCGGCGGTCAAGACTAGGTCTCAAGAGGGGTGAGGGTGACTGAAAGCCCGCAGTGAGCACACAAAGCAAGAGCGCTTACAAACTACTCCAAACAGTTGTTTATATCAAAAATAGATACACATTTATTATAAGGCCTTGGAACTAATAACCACAGTAAAAGCAGCAATATACAACGATATTAAACCAACACATACACTATCCACCCAATATATATACAGAATACACAGTTTCACAGCATTAGCAGCACGAAATATGTTATCCACCTGCAGGGGAAGAAAAACAGGCAGTGCGAACCAATGCGTGTGATATGTCCGCCTTCTGAGGCCCCTAACTAGATGGTAGTCCAATCCCTACGAAGAGTGGAGCCTAGCGCTCAAAAGTACCTGCACACGCCGGTGCCAATGGGCAGAAGGTGAAGCTCTTCGGAGGACGTTGGACAGCTCTGTAGGGTGCCCTAATGAAGGAGAACACGGTCCGCGACTCTAGCGCAGCCTCCACTGTGAGGCAGAAGCAGGGCGCGAGTACGGACAAGGGGTGCTGTATTCACAGCGGGGAAAAGCAAAGGGCACTGCAGGAGGGCGACCAGATCCTAGCTAATCTACTCACCGGTCCCCGAAGCAAGCAGGCCCGAGCTTCTCCTCGATAGATGCAGCTTCTGGCAGGTTCTGAAGAGCAGGGAACGTCTCGTCGTCGTGCAGAGTAAAAAGACGTCCCGATCGAAGAAACAAGCACAGTTTTGTCGCCACAGCAGGGCAACGGAACGGCCGGGTGTATTCAAGCCAAACGAGCACTGCTCACCTCTAGCTTAGGGTTGCTAAGCAAACGAAGCGTGTGAGCGTGCCCCGGACTCAGAATACCACCCAACCTGTCGGCGATTACAGAGCAGGCCTCCTTAGTAAGCTGGTCAGTCAACTGGATGGCCCAGAGACACTTCCGAAGGCTTACGGCAGGAGTTGATGAAGGTGCCGGGAATAGCTGGTCCTGCTATTCCAATAGGTCGAAGCGCCAGTACAGGCCTTCTTGTTCGATCTTAGGTGGAAAGGGCTTCACCGGACGACAGCAATGAGGAGCAGAAGTTCTTCCGGGGGTCACCAGCGATTCCTCGGTCCAGCCTCGTGTTCGCAGGATACTTGGCTCCTGTATCCCTGGGTTCGTAAGAACTCAGGAGATCGACATGGCAGTGGTGTTTCCAGCTCCCTCTTATCCATGGTTCCCTTCGCGCCAAAACGGAGGGGAGCCAATGGGAGATCCGCTCATCAACACACATACCATACGTGGACCAATCACGGACCACGGTGGTCCCAGGCATTCACACCACCCTAGACTCTCTGGCACCCAGGATGTGTATTGGGACCAGACAGCCCATCCCACATCCTGGGGGCACTCAAACGACATGTAGAAGCCCGCGAAAGCAACCGTGTTTCGCGGGAAACTACATGCCCAAATAAGGAAGGCCCCGGGTCGCCTGACCCGGGGGAAGGTAAAGGGAGCAAGACGGACAGTGGACTAGACAAAGGAGCCTCGTGGTCCGGCCATTTTGGGTAGCCGGGCCACCCTTTTGTGTTCGCGGCAAAAAGGTGCTCAGAACGGCAAAAGGAGCTCAAAATAAACCAAATGATCGCTGCCACCAGCCCAGTCCCTGAATGACTTGCACCGATCCAAAAACCATCCTACAAGAGTGTCTAGGGTCTGTAGAAGGCTAGAGACCCAAGAGAGCTGTAACTTAGCTTACAGTGCCCTCTTGTGTCGTGTTGCACTAAAATGGCGACACGGTAAAAGAAACTACGGGAAACAGCGTTCCCCGGTACTGACTGTCTTAAGGGCATGTCAGTTTCCCCGTAAGAAAGGAGCGAAAGCCCAGAGGAGTACGGCAGAAGGCTGCACTTCTCTGGCAAAGTCAAGAAAACAGGTTGAAAACAATAGCAAAAAGTTTAGGGGTTGCCACATGGAAGGAAAGTTCCCTACAATAACGAAATCTTTCCTAACACTCGCCCCTCCCAGACTATGGACAGGGGGAACTAATCCACCCCTGGATGAGTCTCTTGTTCAGGTCGGTAAAACATTCTGGACAACCCATCAGCATTGCTATGTTGGACACCTGGCCTATGCTCAATAGTGAAGTCGAAGCCTTGTAGACTTATGGACCACCTAAGCAACTTTGGATTCTCCCCCTTCATGTTCATTAGCCACTTTAACGGCTTATGGTCAGTCTGCACAGTGAAGTGGGTCCCATAGAGGTAGGGCCGCAGCTTCCTTAGGGCCCACACAACAGAGAAACATTCTTTCTCTACCGTGGACCATCTGAGCTCTCTGTCCTTAAGCTGGCGACTAATAAAACCGATAGGGTGTTCCTTACCCTTCTCATCTACTTGTGATAGTACAGCTCCTATCCCAGTGTCAGAGGCATCCGTCTGCACGATAAAAGGTCTTTGATAATCAGGGGCCCTGAGCACAGGGGCCTGGCACAAGGAGTCTTTCAAGCCATTGAAGGCCTTCTCACACTCGTCAGTCCAAGTTACCTTCTTGGGTTTCTTCGGAGTTGTGAGGGCAGTCAGAGGAGCAGCTATGGTGCCATAGTCTGCCATAAAATTGCGGTAATAACCCGTGAGTCCTAAGAAGGCTCTCACTTGGGTTTGTGTAGTGGGGGTAGGCCAGTCTTGTACTGCTTGTACTTTACTGGGGAGAGGCTGTATCCTTCCTCCACCTACTTCATGCCCAAGGTAAACCACTGAGCCTTGTCCAATCTGGCATTTACTCGCCTTTATGGTCAAGTGGGCTTTCTGAAGAGCCTGGAGCACAATCCCGAGGTGTTTCACATGGTCTTCCCAGGTGGCACTGAAAACTGCTATATCGTCCAGATATGCAAGACAGAATTCGTCCAACCCATTCAACACATGATTCACAAGCCTCTGGAAAGTGGCAGGTGCATTCTTCAATCCGAACGGCATTACCCGGAATTGGTAAAGCCCGTCGGGAGTTGAAAATGCTGTCTTCTCCTTGGCATGTTCTGCTAAAGCTATTTGCCAATAGCCCGCAGTCAGGTCAAACGTGCTGAGGTACTTGGAGGCACCCAAGGTATCCACCAGCTCGTCAGTTCGAGGCAAGGGGTGAGCGTCTGTCTTGGTGACAGCATTCAGAGCCCTGTAATCCACGCAGAACCTCAATTCAGAAGTGCCTGCCTTTGGAACCAATACCACAGGACTGGACCAAGGACTACTAGAGGGTTCAATCACCCCAAGGTCTAACATCTTGTTGACCTCGGTCTTAATATAAGACCGTACTTTATCCGACATCCTGTATCCCCTACTTTTGGTAGGTACACTGTCTCCTGTGTCAATGTTATGTTTGCACCAAGGTGTCAAACCAGGCGACTGTGAAAACAGGGGGGAAAACTGCCTAAGCAAACTTTTCACCTCAGCCTGCTGATCAGAAGTCAGGTGAGGGGCCACTCGGACACCCTCAACGGAGCTGTCTGAAGGACCGCTTTGGAACAGGTCGGGAAGAGGTTCTGACTCCTCTTCCTCAACGTCTGACGCCAGTAGCAGTGCTGCGATTTCGACTCTTGGGACGAAAGCCTTCAGCCTATTTACGTGGAACACTTTTGGAGCCTGTCCAGGCCTTCCAAGGTCCACTAAATAGTTCACCTCACCCAGGGGCGCCACCACTGTGTAAGGGCCTGACCATTTGTCCTGTAAAGCGCGAGGCCTTATAGGGTTCATGATCAGGACTTGCTGACCAGGGGTAAAGTGAATTAAGGAAGCTTTCTGGTCGTACCAATGTTTCACCAGCGCTTGTCCTGCCTTCAACTTTTCACTAGCCAAGCCCATCAGGAGTACCATCCGTTTTCTGAGCCCTAGCACATAGTCAACTACATTGGTAGTAACAGGGGGAGTGGGCATCTCCCATCCCTCTTTGACGATGGCTAAGGGTCCCCGTACGGGATGACCGAATAGAAGTTCGAAGGGGCTGAAGCCAACACCCTCCTGTGGTACCTCTCGGTAGGCAAACAGTAGGCATGGTAAAAGAAGATCCCATTTTCTTCTCTGGGGCTCCTCCAGAGCCCCAATCATGCTCTTTAGCGTTCTGTTGAAACGCTCCACCAGACCATTGGTCTGGGGGTGGTATGCAGAAGAGAACTTGTAGGTGACCCCACATTCTTTCCACATAGCCTGCATATACTTCGACATAAAGTTGCTGCCACGATCTGACACAACTTCTTTAGGGAAGCCAACCCTAGTAAATATGCCGAGTAAAGCTTTTGCAACTGACTTGGCAGTTACAGTTTTTAATGGGATGGCCTCAGGATACCTGGTTGCATGGTCGACCAGCACCAGGATAAACCTATTGCCTGAGGATGTTTGCGGGTCAAGGGGACCAACGATGTCGATCCCTACCCTTTCAAATGGTACTCCCACAACTGGGAGCGGTACCAATGGAGCTTGGATTGTCGCGCCAACCTTACCAGACAACTGGCAGGAGGCACAACTCCTGCAGTGACTTTCTACTTGCACCCCCATCTTGGGCCAGTAGAAGTGCATAGATAACCTTTGCTTGGTCCTCTTCATTCCAAGGTGACCAGCAAGGGGAACTTCATGCGCCAACTGCAGGAGGAAGGGTCTAACAGCAAGGGGAACCACCAACCTCCTATGGTCTCCTTCTGTAGACTCTGTGGGCTCACTGTACAGGAGTCCACCTTCCCAATAAATCCGATGCTTCCCAGGAGGTTCACCCTCAAGCTGGGAGCAGGCCTGTCTCCTTAGGCCTTCCAGAGATGGGCACTCACGTTGGCCCTTACTGAAGTCGTCCCTATCAGGACCTCCTTCAACTAACAAGTCTTTTAGTTCAGGATGGTCGTTGGGGTCGAACACTTCAGGCATCGCCACCTCCTCGTCAGGCTCGGGCGATTGACCAACTCCCTCCACCGCAGTGGTAGGCGAGCTCGGGGGAATATTCTCTTTCCCCCGTCGGGACTTGTTGACTCCTTTCGCCTTGGGTTTCCCCTTCGGCTGGGGCGGCGTATTGGACTTGGCCAATGCTGCCCGTGCTTGAGACCGTGTGTAGGGTCTTTCGGCAGTGTCTCCTACGAGCCCTAGAGCTCTGAGATCATTGCCCAACAAGACCTTTCCCGGGACGTTTCTCTGAATGCTCACTGGAATCCTAACTGCTGTACCATTTAAAGTTAGATTAACAGGGATCACGGGAAACATACGGAGGGGGCCGTCAGCCAACTTAGTGGGCATCAGAGTAGCTCTGGCAACTTCCTCTGAGTCTACCAAGGTAGAATCCACTACAGTTCGACTGCACCCACTATCCCTAAGAGCTGGAGTATCCACTCCATTGATCAGCACACTGTCTTTAAAGTAGTGCTTGGTATTATCTGGAATCCTAGCATACGCCTCTGCGACTTTAGGCTCCCAGGAACCCAGGGACACTAAAACTACCTCAGCCTCTATTCCGCTGGGAAATGAGTCTGAGGAGAAGGATGCTCCTGTAATCTCTTCTTCCTCGTAGGAGGAGAAGGCCAGATTAGCGGAGTGGACCCCCAAAGGTCTAACCTTACAACGGGGATCCCCCTTCACATGGTCAGTTGCTCCACAAGAAAAACAAGCCCCATTGGGTCTGTTTACGTAGGGAGGCTTATTATAACCAGAGTTCTGTTTCGGAGGCGAACCTCCACTACCCTGTGAGTTCTCGGATGGCTTACCCTTATTTTTCTTTTTGTGGCCCTTATGGGAAGAAGATTTAGCAGATTCCCCACCCTCCATATCTTTGGACTTTTTCCCTTCCTCCTGCTTACCAGGATGAGTTTTGTCCTTATGGGACACTCGATGTGACACCCATAAGTCTGCTGCAATGGCCAGCTTCTTAGGATCTATCTCCTTCGAATCGGCCAAATGCTGCTTAAGCTCCGGGGAAGAAGAAGCAAAAATGTGTTCCAGCATGACCAGATTGATCATGCCTTCGAAGGTAGAAACCTTATAACCTTCAACCCAGCCAGTCAAGTTTTTCAGGGACTCAGCTACATACGACACCCAAGTACCACCTTCCTTTTTCTTATACTCTCTAAACCTTTTCAAATATTGGGTCGGAGTCTTCCCAAACTTTAAAATGAGAGTCTGCTTCAACATTGCAAAATCAGCGCGCTCAGCCTTCGACATTTCCATAATGGCACTGCAACCAGAATGGGGCAGTCTGCTGAGTAACCATGCAATCTTATCCGCATTATCAACCTCTTGAACCTCGCATGCATACTCAAACGCATTCAACCAGTCCATAATGTCATTTCGTTCCTCATACACACTGAGCAGATCTTTTGGAAACCGTGGATGAGAGGAAGCCCCAGAACCATGTCCAGGACCCTTGGACCCATTTGCGAACTGAAGCTTGGCCAGTTCCAACTGGTGATCCCTGTCTTTTTGTTTTTCTGCCTGGTCGATTTTCAGTTTGGCTATGCTGAATTCAAGCTCCTGCTGCCTAAACCGCAGCTCTTGCTTCTTGAATTCAAGCATAGCCTCCCCATCAACACTGGCAGAGGAAACGTTAGACATTACATCCTCCCTGTCCTCGTGGTCGTGATGGATCAGTGCAGCGGCAGAACCGTCGGTTCTGCCAGTGAGAGCAGCCCCACCACCTTCTGCACTGTCCTCGGAAGTTATAGCGTCAAGCTGCGCTTCTTGCCACGCCACGATTCTCTGGATCATTTCCAATTTAGTGCCTTGAGAGGAAACCCCTCTCTCCGCACACATCTTCTTCAATGTTTCAGATTTCGAAGCATTTAAGGTTAATAAAGTATTCGTTTCCATACTGTTGATAGGACTATGGCCTTTTTAACGTTATATTCAATACTTTACTGCGTGTCCTGGTTGGAATAACCTGAAAACGCCTTAGCTCGTGCGCAACACTGGATACCTTCAGTCGTATCCCACCGCTGTACACCAATTTGTTAAGACGGATTTCTGAACTCTGTCCTGGTGGCGCAGAGGTTCAGAAGGCCAACCTAATTACTTGGAACAGGGTAACCTCTGGACAAGCCAGACCAATCAAGGTAGCGATCGCGGCGGTCAAGACTAGGTCTCAAGAGGGGTGAGGGTGACTGAAAGCCCGCAGTGAGCACACAAAGCAAGAGCGCTTACAAACTACTCCAAACAGTTGTTTATATCAAAAATAGATACACATTTATTATAAGGCCTTGGAACTAATAACCACAGTAAAAGCAGCAATATACAACGATATTAAACCAACACATACACTATCCACCCAATATATATACAGAATACACAGTTTCACAGCATTAGCAGCACGAAATATGTTATCCACCTGCAGGGGAAGAAAAACAGGCAGTGCGAACCAATGCGTGTGATATGTCCGCCTTCTGAGGCCCCTAACTAGATGGTAGTCCAATCCCTACGAAGAGTGGAGCCTAGCGCTCAAAAGTACCTGCACACGCCGGTGCCAATGGGCAGAAGGTGAAGCTCTTCGGAGGACGTTGGACAGCTCTGTAGGGTGCCCTAATGAAGGAGAACACGGTCCGCGACTCTAGCGCAGCCTCCACTGTGAGGCAGAAGCAGGGCGCGAGTACGGACAAGGGGTGCTGTATTCACAGCGGGGAAAAGCAAAGGGCACTGCAGGAGGGCGACCAGATCCTAGCTAATCTACTCACCGGTCCCCGAAGCAAGCAGGCCCGAGCTTCTCCTCGATAGATGCAGCTTCTGGCAGGTTCTGAAGAGCAGGGAACGTCTCGTCGTCGTGCAGAGTAAAAAGACGTCCCGATCGAAGAAACAAGCACAGTTTTGTCGCCACAGCAGGGCAACGGAACGGCCGGGTGTATTCAAGCCAAACGAGCACTGCTCACCTCTAGCTTAGGGTTGCTAAGCAAACGAAGCGTGTGAGCGTGCCCCGGACTCAGAATACCACCCAACCTGTCGGCGATTACAGAGCAGGCCTCCTTAGTAAGCTGGTCAGTCAACTGGATGGCCCAGAGACACTTCCGAAGGCTTACGGCAGGAGTTGATGAAGGTGCCGGGAATAGCTGGTCCTGCTATTCCAATAGGTCGAAGCGCCAGTACAGGCCTTCTTGTTCGATCTTAGGTGGAAAGGGCTTCACCGGACGACAGCAATGAGGAGCAGAAGTTCTTCCGGGGGTCACCAGCGATTCCTCGGTCCAGCCTCGTGTTCGCAGGATACTTGGCTCCTGTATCCCTGGGTTCGTAAGAACTCAGGAGATCGACATGGCAGTGGTGTTTCCAGCTCCCTCTTATCCATGGTTCCCTTCGCGCCAAAACGGAGGGGAGCCAATGGGAGATCCGCTCATCAACACACATACCATACGTGGACCAATCACGGACCACGGTGGTCCCAGGCATTCACACCACCCTAGACTCTCTGGCACCCAGGATGTGTATTGGGACCAGACAGCCCATCCCACATCCTGGGGGCACTCAAACGACATGTAGAAGCCCGCGAAAGCAACCGTGTTTCGCGGGAAACTACATGCCCAAATAAGGAAGGCCCCGGGTCGCCTGACCCGGGGGAAGGTAAAGGGAGCAAGACGGACAGTGGACTAGACAAAGGAGCCTCGTGGTCCGGCCATTTTGGGTAGCCGGGCCACCCTTTTGTGTTCGCGGCAAAAAGGTGCTCAGAACGGCAAAAGGAGCTCAAAATAAACCAAATGATCGCTGCCACCAGCCCAGTCCCTGAATGACTTGCACCGATCCAAAAACCATCCTACAAGAGTGTCTAGGGTCTGTAGAAGGCTAGAGACCCAAGAGAGCTGTAACTTAGCTTACAGTGCCCTCTTGTGTCGTGTTGCACTAAAATGGCGACACGGTAAAAGAAACTACGGGAAACAGCGTTCCCCGGTACTGACTGTCTTAAGGGCATGTCAGTTTCCCCGTAAGAAAGGAGCGAAAGCCCAGAGGAGTACGGCAGAAGGCTGCACTTCTCTGGCAAAGTCAAGAAAACAGGTTGAAAACAATAGCAAAAAGTTTAGGGGTTGCCACATGGAAGGAAAGTTCCCTACAATAACGAAATCTTTCCTAACAACCACTATAAAATTCATCCACTGCACTCCAAAGACACCATAGACGATGCACTAGAAACATATCAAATGCAGCAAGCGAAAGGAGTGCCAATCAGTATATGGGAAAAAACTGTGGAAGCACAAGCCTTTCCTTTACTCTTCCCGACTGGAAAAGGTGGAAGATATGATGAAAGATGCACATAAATGACAGCATCAGAATACAGCTGTTTACGAATTTATTCTGAAGACCCTAGATTTAGACAGAACGTGGAGTACATATTCCACCTGCTCTTTGAAAGTGACCTGGCAACGCTATGTTATGTAGTTTCCCACACATTAAAAACAGGTTCCCCTTTTCAAAACAGGTCAGCTACACAAATAATTCAAAAGGTGCAAAGAAAGACAAGGCGGTAATGGTTAACGGTCACCGTTAATGGTAACGGTGACCATTAACCATTACCGCCTTACTACGAGGTCCCTTAGCGGGTTGGTGCTTTAACGCCTGCTTTTTGCAGGTGTTAAAAACCAACCCGCTAAGGGACCTTGGTGCTAATTACGGCACCGCAGAATTGCGGTGCCGTAATTAGCACCTTCCCCATTCCCATTATGCCCTATGGGGCAAAAATGGGAATGGGGAAGGGGAATGGTGGAAGAGGGAATTACCGCCCCGCCAACCTTGGAATGGGGCGGTAATTCCCCTTTCCACCAAGGCGGTGCCGGTATTTTACCGGCATGGACCAAGGTGCTAATAGCACCTTGGTCCTCCGCCTTCCGTGTAATGAGGCCCAAAGTGTTATAGTCAAGCATTACAAATCTCTTGGCAAACACGCGTGGTATGAAAGAGTACTGGTTCCGACGAAACACAGATGTACAGTGTATGTTACGTAACCTTGGCCCACCCACATGGTTTGTCACTTTAAGTTGTGCTGAGTATGCATGGGAAGACTTGCACACTTTTCTACTCATAGCAAACAAAAACAAAACAGATGTAGACATGAAAACACCAGGAGAGCTTTGCTCTCTCGATCCAGTAAATGTTGCACATTACTTTCATCATCGCTTTCTTGTCATGCTGCACTTCATTTGCAATAAAGCATTTCTTCCCCTCAGAGAAGTGGAACACTTCTTTTGGAGAAAAGAATATCAAGCCAGAGGAGCACCACACATCCACATGCTTTTATGGATTAAAAATGCTCCTAAATTTGGTGAGGAGATTGATGAAACTGTTTTACAGTTTATTCAAAAATATGTCACTTGCGAGATCCCTTCGGAAAGTAAACATAGTGACCTACGAGCACAAATTTTGCAATTCCAAAGACACAAGTGTAGCAAGTATAGTCGACACAAATATAAGAACAGAGGCAAATACTATGCCAAATGCTGCATTGGTTTCCCTAGACCAGTTTCCACAACCGGCCAAGTAAACAGCTTCATGTCTTCGGTTTGACACAGTGTGAAAGGAAAATCTCCTAAAAACACATACTGCATAAAAAGGAACAAAGCATCAAAGTACATCAATGATTACAATGCAATTATTGCACTCCTATGGAATGCAAATGTTGATGTACAGTACATTGCTGACAATTCCACTGCAGTTGCATGATATGTCACCGCCAATTTAGCCAAAGCAGAGAAAACACAGCTCAAAGACCTCTGGGATAACATATCCTCTGACAAAACACTGGCACAGAAATTGTACTGCTTTGGCATTAAAATGCTGTCCCATAGGGAATGTGGGAGCTACGAAGCCGCTGACCATTTAACCGGCACGCCTTATATGGGAAATCTGACAACATAGTGTGGCTAAGCCTTGGGCCTTCTGCATCCAGATAAAGAGTACTTAAATCATATGAAGACATACAAACAATAGCCAAAAGCGATCCCAACAGCCAGGACATTTTGAAGAACAACTTATTGAACACATACTACCCGAACAGGATTATTACTTTAGAAGCCTTGTCTCTGTAACAGATAGCCCAAAACTGTGCATACAAAAACAACATTAAACCAAATGAGGAAAAAGGTAGATACAGAGTGGAAAGTTGTGAAGGCAGCCTGGTGAAATGGACCAAACGCAGCATAATTAATCATATGGCGTTGACATTAGAAACTCAACACAAAGAACTGTACTACATGGCTCTACTGCAACTTTTCAAACCATGGAGAATAGAAGAAGATGTATTAGCCACCTACACCTCCTATGAAGATGATTTCAATGCCGGTGAAAGCATAATCACAGATGAAAACTTTACACAGTACAAAACCATATTGGACAGTGGATGCCAACAAGAAGAAGAACTTCAAGCACAACTAAACGTAGACACTTCTGAGAGCAGTGAACCTTTTCAAACAGGCAGCCAAGAACCACTTTGACAGCCACTCATGGTAAATGAGGCAAAATTAGCCATGCCGGAAGTAACCACCACTATGCTTCAGTATGAGCAATCTGCGGAAGAGTTAGCAGTAATCAAATCCCAACTAAACAATGAACAGCATACCATTTTTCTAGAAGTGAAACCATACAATATTGTATACAGCACGAAAGTAAAACTTGCATCTGTGTCAACTACAAACCTGTACTGCTATATGTAAGTGGGGAAGCTGGGTCAGGTAAAACATTCTTAATAAAAATGATCTGTAAATACCTCCAACAATTAATAAACAACAACCTTTCTGCTGTTGTAACGCCCCTACAGGTTTGGCTGCCTACAACATAGGTGGAGTCACTCTACACCGATTGCTACTCCTTCCAGTAGAACACCAAAACAAATTAGTGTACTTGTTAGATTCACTTGGTCTCTGCGCAGGCGTTGGGGCATGGTTGCAGCCCTCCCTGAACTTGAATCACCGCCTTCAGGCCTCTCCCTCAATAGAAAAGCTGTGAGCAGTGGTACATGGTGATACTGCTCCTGCGTGGAGATAACAGTGTGTGAGTGCACCAATCTGTGATGGTTGTACCTCTCAAACCCTTCACCCAAAAGTACAGTTTCTGTGAGCATACGCCGGCCCATAAAGCTCACTTATGAATTATGGGAGATAAGCTCTCGGTCCTGCTACTTCTGGCAGGGGCGCGTCGAATGGGATCTAGTTCCTTCACTGATCCCTGATAAGGATTAGTCTAGCCCAGCTGCGACTATGGTTCTCCTTATGATTGGTAAGTCTTTCTTGAGCTCTTGTGATGCTGTTCGTTCTGTTTAATGTATTTATATGTTGCTCCTATTGATGCCCGCAATAATGTCTCTCTTCTGTTTTCTTCCCTTAGATGGAAATGCGGCCTCAATGCAGCTGGGAGATGCAAGACGCAGCCGGATGGAAGATGGATGCTACTGCAATGTTTGACAGCCGGTAAGTGATGGTTTAAGGAAAAGTGCAAAGTATGGCGAAGCGCACCTTTAAACTGACTGTTTTTTCGATGTCTAACCTTGTCTTCTGTTTTTCCTTGCAGGCGCTGCTGTTGACGATGGAGCGTGACATGCTGCGGTGCCAAGATGAAGATTTCATTGTTCCGTAAAGTGTAAAGATGAATACTTGGTTCGACGAAGAGATGTACAGATAAGAACAGCTTCCCCCAGTTGGTAAGTATGCTGGCAGGAAGCAGAATGTCCAGGAAGCAAGATCTTCAAATGTAAGTCTGACCTCAGGCGACGGTGAGCGTTACGCTGCTTGCAAGTGCAGAATAATACCAGGCGGCTGTCTTGAGGATAGGCTATATAGCTGAGATCATGGGCACACCCATTAGGGCCGGTTTACCAGCCACACCCTGCCACTCCTAGAGAGTGAGCACATGCAAAGGCAATCCATTAGCAGCCCCACCCAAGAATACACTTGGGGCTGCTTAATGGATGGAATGTTCAAGGTTAATGCATCCTGCTTAATGGATAGAATGTTCAAGGTGAATGCATCTGAAGTGCTATTTCCATAATAAAAGCTTTTTGGTGTTAAATGGATGTTCTTGTTTACTTTTGTTCATGAGCCTGGCGCCAAAGGCGCCAGGACAGTGTCCACTCAGGTCTCCTGTCCATGCAACCCCTGCATGCCTGTGTCCCTGACTACATGACCATGACAGCACTCCCCCTCAAGGCCCCTCTCAAGGGTGGTTCTCCTCCCGGTCCTGGTTTGGTGAGATTATTGCGATGGAACTGTCTGATTAAACGCAGAGCATAGATGTGTTCACTGGGTTCCCAAGTTCGGTTTCGAGGTCCGTAACCTTTCCAGTCATTAGGTAATACAATTTTGATCGAACCACCTTGGAGACCCGGATGGATTTGACTTCATATTCTGGTTCTCCATCTAGTACTTCGGGCTCTGGGGGAGAACTAAGCCGTGTATTGGATTTCATGGGTTTGAGGAGAGAGACATGAAATACGTGGTGAATTTTCATGTGAGATGGTAACTCCAATTTCGTGGCGACAGGATTGATTATGGACTTTATATTATAGGGGCCCAGGTTACTTGGGCGGAAAGCTCTTGGCCCCTTCAGGAGAATAAATTTGGATGCTAACCACACCTTTTCTCCAATCTGGTAGGCGGGAGCTTCCTTCCGATGTCAATGAGCGAACAGTTTTTGTCTTTCCTAAGCCTTGGTCAGATGCTATGTCGCCTCCTTAAGAACCTGAGTGATGGTTTTATGCAAGTTTTTTATGGCTGGCATTTCCAGGATATCAGGTGGATCAAATACTAATGTCATTGGATGTCTTCCCTGCACAGTTTAGAATGGAGTTTGCCCTGTGCTTGTGTGAACTGAGTTGTTGTATGCATACTCCGCTATCCAGAGTATATTTTTCCAAGAATCCTAAGACTGTTGCAACATACACCTGAGAAGTTGCTCTAAATTTTGGTTGGTTCATTCAGTTTGCCCATCAGTTTGAGGGTGATGACTTGTGGACAACTGGAGATCGATTTTGGCAATCGTACAACACTTTCTCCAAAAGGCAGAAACAAATTGAGTTCCGCGATCAGATCCTAATATTGATGGAAATCCATGCAATCGAATGATTTGCTCTAGGAAAACAGAAGCAAGAGTTGACACAGTTGGGAGTCCCTTCAGAGGAATGAAATAGGCAATTTTGGAGAATAAATCCACAACGACTAATATGTTGTTGTATCCATTGCAGGGTGGAAGATCCGTGATGAAGTTCATCGACAGGGTATGGCAAGGTGCTGGCGGTAATGTTAGGGGATGTAGTAAGCCAGCAGGGTTCTTTTTCTGAGACTTGTGTTGTGCATAGTCACCGCAGGGTTCAATAAATTGGGCCATGTCTTTTCGCCAGGTTGGCCACCAGTAGTTTGTTTTTACCTTAGCCTGAGTTTTGGCTATTCCTGGGTGACCTTCCACTAATGAATCGTGGTAATTTGTGATGATTTGCTTTTGCATTTCTTGGTCTTGGACATATAATCGTACTTGGAAATACGGTAGATTGTCTTCAATGGTGTACTGGTCACCTTTTAACAGCCATTCCTGTTGTGTTGATTTATCCATCGGGGATTGCAAACTGGTTCTTTGGTCATCCACACACGTGGTGGCAGCTATTCTGGTTTGAATCCTTTCCTCAGGTATTATGGCCAAAGGGTTGGATGCTGTAAAAGCCTCTTTTTCTTCATTCATGTGTGATAGAGCATCTCCTTTCTTATTGCTTACTCCATGTCTATAAGTGATAATAAAATTGTATTCCGCGAAAAAGAGAGCCCAACTAACTTGACGCAAGGATTGTGCTTTGGCGGTTTTTAAGTATTGCAAGTTACAGTGGTCCGTGATGACAGTGACCGTATGTCTCGTCCCAAGAAGGTAATGTCTCCAGGCCTTGAATGCTGCTTTAATCGCCAGTAATTCCTTATCTGTGGTTACGTAGTTCAACTTGGGGGCTGAAAATTTGCGGGACCAGAATGCGACGGGTTGTAGTTGTCCTGTTTCAGGGTCTCGTTGTGACAATACTGCTCCCATGGCTATTTTTGAAGCATCTGTCTCAACTATGTAAGGTAGGTCTGGTCGTGGGAGTCGAAGGACTGGTGCTGTAGTAAATGCTAGTTACAACTTCTGGAAGGCTTCTTCAGCTTCTGTCGACCAATGCAACTTTTGATTTTTCTTTAACAAGGAGGCAATTGGATGTACAATTTGTGAAAATCCAGGTATAAACCAACGGTAAAAGTTGGTGAATCCGAGCACGCTTTGCACTCCTTTCGTGGATGTTGATGAGGGCCATTGGAGGATTGCATTCACCTTTCGTGTATCCATATGTACGCCTTGTGGTGTGAGCATGAAATCGAGAAAGTCAACCTCGATTACATGAAAAAAACATTTTTCCAACATGGCATATAATTGGTGTTGTTGAAGCTTCTCTAAGACTGCCCCACATGGCCTACATGTTCTTCCATGGAATTTGAGTAGATAAGAATGTCGTCAATGTAAACAAGAGCGTAAATGTCCAGTAGTTCACAGAGTACATCATTCATAAAGAATTGGAACGCTGTGGGGACATTGCATAGCCCGAAGGGCATGACCTGGTATTCAAATAGGCCTCTTAAATCCAGTTTTGTGTAGATTTGAGCATGTTTCACTTGGTCCAGGAGCTCTGGTATAAGTGGTAAAGGATATCGATTTTTTTCTGTGATCTGATTGATGGCTCTATAGTCGATGCAAGTTCTGCGATGCAAGTTAAGTCCCCCTCCTTTTTAGGCACGAAGAATAAGGGCGAGGAGGCAGGTGACTTGGACGGGCGAATGAAACCGTTCGCCAGGTACTGATCCAGGTAAGTTTGAAGATGCTGATTTTCCCGTTCTCACAGTGCGTAAATTCAGCTGCAAAGGATCTGGGCTTCGGGTACAAGATCTATTGGACAATCATAGGGTCTGTGCGGGGTCAGAACGTTGGCTTGCTCTTTTTTGAAGACATCCTGGTAATCTTGTTATTCAAGCGGTAAGGAGCTGATGAGGCCCAACAGGGTTCCTTTCTTCAGTTTCAGATTGGTGTCATCTTTTTTGTAACATGTGTTGGCACAATCATGAGGAAATGTCAGAACTCATTTTTGCCAGTCGATCCTAGGATTGTGGGTCTCCAGCCAGGACATTCCCAATATCATCTTGAACTGAGGAGCACTGATGAGATCGAATGTAATGTCCTCTTGATGCACATCCTGACACTGTCAATGTAGTTACCCACAGCTCCACATGGTTGCTTGTGATTCACCAAAAGCACTGGAAGGACTAGATGTGAGGTCTGTACGGATTCCTTTTTCATGCTCGACAAGCAGACCCCTACACTTGTCAGGCATTGGTGTTTCCAGAGTTCTGTTCTTCTTCTTCATCAGTTTTGTCTGTTGCCCCAACTGTTTTCTTGGGTCGTTTTACTGGGCATTCATGGAGGAAGTGACGTGCTTGTCAACAATATAAGCAAAGCTGTTGTTGTCTTCTTTTTTACCTTTCTGCCTTGGTAAGGGGACTTCGTAATCCACCAATTTGAATTGGCTCAGACTGTTCATGTGATTTAGTCTGATTCTCACAAGGTTGTACGTACACTTACCATCCCTCTGATCTAGCTCGATCCATTTTCCAATTCTGCAACCTATGATCGAGTTGCACCGTCAGGTCTATGTAGTCAGCACACCTCTCAGGGGAATTCACCACTTGCGCCAACACATCCTTAAGTTCTCCACGTAACCCTCTGAAAAAGAGTGTAGTCCTCTTCTCTTCTGGCCTGTTGGTCAGGGCTATGAGACGATTGAAGGTTGCAATATAGGTTAATAGATCTTGAACTCCCTTGTCTGAGTGACAACAACTCGTTGTACAGAGCTTGTCCTTGAGTATGACGGGCAAACAATTTCTCCATCTCATGTTGGAAATTCCCAAAGTTCCAAAGTAAAGGGTCATCTTGATTTACCAAAGGTATAGACCAGTCCGCCGCACTACCTCCTAAATACGAGAGTACAAACGCCACTTTGGCTTTGTCATTAGAACAGGCTCCTGGTCTGCACAAGAAATCAAGGCGACATTGGTTAATAAATACAGCAAACTTGTTTGGGTCGCTGATGAAGCGTTCGGGAGGGGCTAGAGGCACTGCCCCTGGAAGAACCACCTGAACCAGTGTTGATTGTTGTGGTGTGGAAGAATGAGAAGAATGGGTCACTCCAGACAGTGAAACCTGTCCTGCTTGTGCTTGTAGCATTTGTCTTGCCAATTCGTCAGTTCTTTCTTGAGTTACAATTAGATCCCTCCATAATGCATTGGTTTCCTGTCTTGAAGCATGTACTATAGCCCATAATTCCTCTAGTAAGAGGGCTAACTGATCTTTTATGAAGTTTCCATAACGCCCAGGCAGAGAGTATTAGAGGCTTCGCGTTCTGTTACGTTCACTTGGTCTCTGCGGAGGCATTGGGGCACAGTTGCAGCCATCCCTGAACTTGAATCACCCCTTCAGGCCTCTCTCTCAGTAGAAAAGCTGTGAGTGGTGGTACGTGGTGATACTGCTCCTGTGTGGAGATAAGAGTGTGTGAGTGCGCCAATCTGTGATTGTTGTACCTCTCGAACCCTTCACCCCAAAGTATGGTTTCTGTGAGCATACGCCAGCCCATAAAGCTCACCTGTGAATTATGGAAGATAAGCTCTCTGTCCTGCTACTTCTGGCAGGGGCATGTCGAATGGGATCTAGTTCCTTCACTGATCCCTGATAAGGATTAGTCCAGTCCAGCTGCGACTATGGTTCTCCTTATGATTGGTAAGTCTTTCTTGAGCTCTTGTGAGGCTGTTCATTTTGTTTAATGTCTTTATATGTTGTTCTATTTATTCCCGCAATAATGTCTCTCTTCTGTTTTCTTCCCTTCGATGGAAATGTGGCCACAATGCAGCTGTGAGACGCGAGACGCAGCCAGATGGAAGATGGATGCTACCGCCATGTTCGACAACAGGTAAGTGATGGTTTAAGGAAAAGCGTGAAGTATGGTGAAGCGCAACCTTAAACTGACTGTTTTTTTTATGTCTAACCTTGTCTTCTGTTTTTCCTTGCAGGTGCTGCTGTCGACGATGGAGCATGTCGTGCTACAGTGCCAAGATGAAGATTTTGGCATTCCAGAAAGTGTAAAGATGAATACTTGGTTCGCTGAAGAGATGTACAGATAAGAACAGCTTCCCCCAGTTGGTAAGTGTGCTGGCAGGAAGCAGGATGTCCAGGAAGCAGGATCTTCAAAGGTGAGTCTGACCTAGGCGACAGTGAGCGTTACGCTGCTTGCAAGTGCAGAATAACACAAAGTGTCTGTCTTGAGGACCGGGGGGCAGCTTATATAGCTGAGATCGTGGGCACGCCCATAAGGGCTGGCTTTCCAGCCACACCCTGCCACTCCTAGAGAGTGAGCATGTGCGAAGGCAATCCATTAGCAGTCACACCCAAGAATACACTTGGGCTGGTTAATGGATGGAATGTTCAAGGTTAATGCATCTGAAGTGCTATGTCCCGAATAAAAGCTTTTTGGTGTTAAATGGATGTTCTTGTTTACTTTTGTTCATGAACCTGTGCCAAAGGCGACAGGACAGTGTCCACCCAGGTCTCCTGTGCATGCAACCCATGCATGCCTGTGCCCCTGACTTCATGACCATGACAGTACTATAAACTTTCACCAGAATCTGCTATGGAGCTACGCAGAGTTTTGAAAGAAATGAAAATGCTCCTAATAGATTAGGTGAGCATGGTCTCCAACCTAATGTTGGCTTTGATTCACCTCAGATTGCAAGAGGTCCTCAAAACAGACTACAAAGAACTCTTTGGAGGAAAACATGTTATTGTATTCGGAGATCTCCTTCAATTAACACCAGTCAAAGGTGAACCTATCTTCTAAACCTTAGGGCACAAACTGTGCGTAGAAAGTCTTAGAAGCATCGGGAATGTAAATCTCTGGCAACATTTCCAATACAGAGAACTAATGCAAAACATGTGTCAGTCTGCAGACCTCACCTATGCCAACATTTTAAAAAACATACAGATTGGTGTACTATCAAAGGAGGTGCAGGCTAAAATAAATAATAAATAATAATAAAGCTACCCTGAATACTAGACACAGCCATGAGTTGTACGGGCGTAGCACATGTGCTAATGATGTTATGGGACAATTAGCTCAGAAAAGTGTCAGCTGTATATGCTTAATGCCAACTCTAGCGAGCTGTGCACAATTTAAAGCAACAATGCTGAAAAAAGAAAAACAACCACTAGTGGAAATTCATGCCACTGGCAAACTGGATGTACACGGTATGACAATACCTATGTGTCAACAAGGCATAGCACAACTAAAAAGCTTAGAGAACTCTATCTCCGACACAGCTGGTTGGGAGAAAATGTTAACCTTATATGTGAACTGTAGAGTTCTGCTAAAGCGTAAAATTGACATAGAGCAAGGTTAGGTTAATGGAGCACTTGGTACAGTTGTTGGCTTTAGACATACCCACGGGAGAACAACATTCAGTTTGTAAAAATCCAGTTTGACAAACTTTCAGAAGTTAGGAATATAGGACACACAACGGTGCGATTTCTTCTTTTCAAAGACATGTATGTACGCAGAGAACAGTTTTCTCTGTCGGTAGCTTATGCAGTTACTATTCATAAATCCCAAGTTCTAAACTTCGATCATGCATTGCTTGAAATTGGCAGCACAGTCTTAAAAGAAGGCATGAGTTACATAGCACTGTCACGGCTACGTACACTGGAAGGACTGTATCTAGTGCATTTTGATACAAATGCATTCAGTGCAGACACTCCTTGCATAATAGAGTACAATAGACTTCATGCACTGTACACACCCCATCTGAAAATGTACCCTATTCCTCAGAAACGTAAAGGTTTGAAAAAAGGCTAATTGAATTAGAAGTTATAAATGATTTGGCAAGAGTACCATCAAAGAAATTGAAAGCAACTAATAGTACATCAACTACCAAAATCACATACAAACAAAGGGAAAAAGACAAAACATACCCAACTCCACCCACAAAACAAATTTCCTTTTCAAGCAAACCACGTACCGTTCCATCCAAGTGCTCAGACACAGAACTACCTGGTGCATTCAAATTTTCCAATACAACAGGTGTGAATTGCTATGCAAACGTACCAATTAATGTTCTAATCCAAATGCCAGCAATTGTTGAAAACATTTATTTAAATGACGCAGACCAGTTTTGTTTGCAAATGCTTGTCCTTCACAGAAATGCAGTAAGTAATCCTGATACCATTTGCAGTGTCTCAGGAATAAAGGAAGAATTGGACTAGAGTGCTGGAATGGTGAAATTAACTTTAAACAAACAAGAAGAGCCACAGGAATTTCTAATGTACTTACTACAGTTACTGGAAACGAAAAACATACTCATAAATGAAATGTTTCACATTTCCTACATGTGGAAACACACATGCAGTCTGTCAACCATGTAATTGAGGAACAAGTCCCTAACGAATGTTTTGTGTATGCATCAATACCTAACTGTGAGTCCATTCCATTTCAGAAACTGGGGCAAAATGCAAACCATAGCATGTTGTGTACATCATGTAATTCTGATAATTGTTCAACGCTACATATACACTCACATAGTCAATATGTAATATTAATGCTCCTAAAATACAATGCTGATGGAACAAAAAATGACTGCAAACTTACTGCCTTCGTACACGGACAGGTATCACTTGGCAAGAAAACCTTCACAACAGTAGCCATAATCTACCACACAGGCAACCCAACCAATGGAGGCCACTATACTGCATACATTAGAAAGCAATGGTCATGGTGGGACTGCAATGATACTTCCATCATTCCAAAACAGAGGTCACCTGCAAATCTTGCAAATGCTTCCTTAATATTCTTGAAGCCAAAATTTACTCATTGATGTACAAACCTACTATACCTTACTCCCCAGCACCAACCAGTACCTTCGTAAGTGGACAAATAACAAATGACCTTCCACACTGCCGGCCTAAAGGAACTTACCATACTGCAAGTATTGACAAAATGCACTAGTGGTGTTGGACAATTTTATGCCCAATGAACCCAATGAATACACTCACACAAACAATACGTGTGCACAATTCACAGTACCAGTATTTTCCACAGGATACGTGGAATGGAAACTACTAAGTATGAGGGTTCAAAACTATCCTCAGTAACCTCTGAAACCAGCAAGTAGCAAATCAGTCAGCAGCTCTCTACAAATAGTCATACAACTGCACCATGTACATCCATAATGGTACACTATCACTTCAGAATGTACACAAATGTGGAAATAGCAACAGGAATACATAAGCTTCTAAACGTACCCTGTACGAATGGGACACTGTTAAAAGTTAGAATATGCCACCTGGTATCTAACTGCAAACACAATACGACAATGTTCTTTCCAGCATTAAAACAACCCAACGCAACCTTCAACAACTACTATGTTACAAATATACATTAAACACTTCCAATGTATGAGCAGTTACAGTACGCCAACAAGTACGTAACTACTGCCACAATTCCACAGTAGCACAGTACAATGGCACAATATTTGCAAACCGCCAGCATAAAAGAAACGCTTCAACAAACAGTGGTACAAAAAGGAAGCAGGTAAACATGTATAAAACTCCACCTGCTATACAATGCCACCCATCCTACCAACATGTGTAGGGCAGAAATTGTAAGCCATTACATTTCCTTCTTCTTCAACAGTACACCTTAAAAAGTCATGTAACCACTCCAAACGTGACTATCATTTATTGCTCATCATAGTACCAAATAAATGTGTAATGTTTTTTTTAAATCCTGCATGGATTTTATTTCCCCACAGACCCAATGATTATGCAAAGAAACAAAGGAACTGTGCTCATTTCACAGTACACTGGTTCAAAGCATAGTACATAGGAAGTACTAGTTATGAGGGTCCACAAAGTAAATACATTTATGCTATGTTGTAGACTGCAAAGTAACTAAATACCTGCTCTAACATATTCTGTTCTCTTTTACCACAGATAATGCAGCAACCAGTACTACAACATTTCACATTCCATACACAAAACACAGTACAGCCCCTCCTCATTCCAAACATAAGTATGCAACTATTGGTATTATACTTCTCTACAATGTGCACAGTGCAATGTGTGCACTTTGTTCTGCAATACACATAGCAATGCCACCATTTGCAATGCACACATACATTACACTAGACACCTTTCACCTGCGCCCTACATGCTTCACTACACCCAGTACAGTGAAGGGGTCCAGCCATGCACTCAATATTGTACACGCTGCCCACTATTGCCCCTACATTCTACAAATATGCATACAAACATCTATGCACGTACCACTAACCCCACATAAAACACAGCCACCTACCCCTTACCCACTGCAGTTCATATTGGCTGCCATTTCTTCCATACAATACATAACCAGTTCCTACGTACACTGTTCACCTAAGCAAATAATAAGTGGACACACTCAATGCACTACACTACAGTCACTGTACCCAATAATGTGCACAATCACAAGAATGCACATTTATAAATGAAACCTTACATCGTATGTAACTATCCTAAGTGCTGCAACATTTTGCTCCTTTCCTTCCACAGTCACCGTGTACACCATTACGTAATTTTTATTGTTATGCATACCATTTACAAAAAAGGTATCCACCACATATTTCACTGCAGCACATAGTTCGTAGCTCGGCGGCCATATTGCAAACACTGCGGTACTGCGTACGTTTTTCAACTTCTGTTTCCCTTTCTTATTGTATAAAAGAAACACCATTTCAACACCATAAGCCCCTTACAATGTTTCATGCAGGTACGCTGTAATTCCTTTCCTTTGCTGAGCTTCAGCCCCAAACATGTTCATGGTGCACAACACCAAACTGCATACGATGGCCCGCCCACCCACGTATGCTGAGGCAGCGAACACACAGTCTGCCATCGTCCACCGTTTCCTCATAACCCACTGCACATATGAATGTTCCCTATATACTGTATGAGCACCTTTTATGTATGTTGCCATGTCTGCATTCAAGGTAGCATATGTACGGTACCATCATCTCTACTTATACGTCGTAGCAACTTCACCGTAATGACACTACCAACATTCAGAAATGGATGCTACAATCAAAACAAAACACGTTGCCGGCGGATTCCTTTCTTTTTTCCAGCATCATCTCCGGTAGCCAAAACCTAATATAGCTGTCCTTGAAGAGGACTAACACTCATTGTAAAACAGGCTTGAGGGGAACCAGGTTTAGCTACAAGGTCACACATTGTGAAGAAGAGTGGCAAAAAAAGATTCATAACTTTCACTGCAGTTGCTCTGTCCCTATGCCCCAAAGGTAGTCTGCAAGGATTCCATATGCCATACACTACAATTTCTCAGCCACCCACTACAAGCATGGAATTTGTCAAAGTTATGTAAGTACACCTTTGCATCACGTGTGTATTACGAGTAAAATGTATTAAGGTGCAGTTTTGTATGCATATTTATTAATTTACTCTACCACACACTTTATCTTTGTACATTGTACGTAGCTTTCTGACAGCAGTAATAACTTGCTGTTACGTTGTCATGTCTCCACCATTCCCCTTACATTGCTAGTGTGCTTGTACTTTCCTTTGTTGGCATTGTTCCCCACCCCCTACAAATCCAGACATAAAGAAGAAGAAAAGAGAACGCAATTGGTACACTAAAACAGCACACCTTCTGCTCACTCGTGCAGTGCTACATTCCCTGTGTTGCCCTTACTATGCCCCTGCACACACATTTTGCATGTTCCAAATTTATAGAAACCTTTTAAATTGTCTTGAGTCCATAATTGATGTAGACCCTTCTGTGTCTTGTGTTCAACAAAATGTGATGGGCAAAGCATGTTCTTTAAATTAGGTGCTCTTCTAAAAGTGAGACACGGTGCCTTCGGTAGAAATGGTCTTAAATCTTCATCTGTGGTGAGAATGTTCCAATGTTTATTGAGAATCTTTCTGAAATGGATGGCCTCAGTGTTGTAAGTTGTTATTAATCTTATGTATTTGGTTTTCTCTGCTTCCATCTTTTTCCTTGTTTTTTCACTCAATAAATCCATCCTGTTCCGTGCTTAGCTTTTGTTTCGGGCTTTTACAAGAAGATCCTTTTTATAGCCTCTTGCCAAAAATATTATTTTTGCTGCTTTTGAGTGTTTTTCGATTTCCTTGTCATCATTACAGTTTCGTTTAATTCTCAGGAATTCTCCATATGGGATGTTATTCTTTATGTGAGGTGGATGATAACTTGCAGCATGAAGGATGCTATTTCCTGCTGTCGGTTTTGTAAAAAGGGTAGTGTTGATTTGATTGTTGCAAATATAAAGTTCAAGATCCAGAAAATGGATTTGATTAACACTTTCTTCCATTATTAACTTCAAGTTGAACAAGTTGTTGTTCAGGAAACGATGATATTCATTAAGTGATTGTTTATTGCTGTTCCATATGACTAGAATATCATCAATAAATCGACTCCAATAGACAATCTGATTGAGTTCACTGAAGGCCCTATGTTTCCATGCGTGATGTAATCTGAAAACTCCCATGTATAGGTTGGCATATTGAGGTGCAAATTTCGCCCCATTGCTGTTCCTCTTTTTTGCCTGAAGATTTCTCCATTAAATAGAAAAATATTGTTTGTAAGTGTGAAGTTTAACATTTCTAGTAACATTTCATTTTGGTTCCTGAATGAGATGGATCTTGTGTCAAGGAATTCTTTTGTGGTTTCCATGCCTTTTTGATGTAAAATACTTATATAGAGACAAGTCACATCAAATGTGACTAGTCTGTAATCTTCTTCCCATTCGATCGAATCCAGTTGTTTGATGACATCAGTAGTGTCTTATATGAATGAGGCGAGATTAGCTGCTAGAGGCTGTAAATGCTTGTCAATATAGGCTGGAATTGGCTCTGTTAAAGAGCCAATGCTATTAATCATTGGTCTGCTAGTTGGAATTAGGTCATATTTTTTGTGGATTGTAGGTAAGAAATAAATGCTTGCTAGTGTTGGATGTTGGTTATTCATATATTTGTGTTCATCTTCCGTGATTAGCGATTCTTCCAAATAGTGCTTGCTTAGATGATGCCATTCTGTAACCAAGTTTGGAAGTGGATTGTTGGCAAGTTTCTCGTATGTATCTTTATCAGCTTGATGTTTGGCAGCCATTTTGATGTAGTCTGATGTATTTAGTAACACAATCTTTCCTCCTTTGTCTGCTGATTCGTGATAACAGTTTCATCCACTTGCAATTCCACTAGCGCTTTTCTTTCCTCAATAGTAAGATTGAAATGAATGTTTTTGGATTTTGTAGGTTTCAGATAAAGTGCTTTTAAATCCTCTGATACTGCTTTTTCGAATAGATCTATAACATTTTCGCTATACAGGTGTGGATAAAAAGTTGATTCAGGTTTCAGATTAGTTGGTTCACTTAGATCCATTGTAATTCCCAGATGTTTTGTGAATGTTTCCAAGGTATGTACATTCTCTTCTTCTGATAGATTTAAGAGATTAACTGTTTGTTTTGAATGGATAATAGATAAATCCAAAGGGGCAGTAATGTCTTCTGTTCTCTATTTAGATGGTTTGAAGCTGGTAGCAAAGTATTTTTTGAGTTTAAGGTTTCTGCTAAATTTAAATAGGTCCACTCTTGTTTGGAAATGATCCATTTTATGTGTTGGGCAAAATGAGAGACCTTTCTTTAGTGCAGAGTAGAGTTGTGTAGAGCATGTTTTATTAGATAGATTGAGAATCAGGTTTTCCCTTTTCTCTGTTCTTTTGACCTTGTTTTGAATCTGTCGGATGGCTCTTCTTCTTCTAATGCTACCTCTGCCGCATCTCCCTCTTTTGATTGGCCTCCATTTGTGGAAGCATTTGGTTTGTTTACAAGGTATTTTGATTTACATTGCTTGTGTTGATGATATTCCTCTAAAAAAGAGTATGGTCAGGCTGCTGCTGAATCTGATTCGCTAGATGTGTCTGGTGGGTTTTGTTCTCCTTCACTGCTAGGTTCACTTTCAGAGGATTATTTCATCTCGATGGAAAGTTTGCTGTTTGCGTATTTTAATGTCTTGCTCGACTTTATCTAAATATTCATCCAAGATCTGATAGTTTTTAAAGGTGGCCTCTGGTTGATTGAGGTCTTTGATTTTGGTTTCTATCTCGTCAATTTCTTGTGTTCATTTGTCATGAGATTTTTTAGTGTAGTTAATTATCTTCATCATCATTTCTTTCGAAGTGTTTTCAATAGGTGTTCCCAATCTTCTAGGTCTTCCAAGTCCTCCTCATCGAAGGAGGGGAAAATAAAAATGTGTAGTCCTCTTGGAATTCTTCACACTTCTAAGTAATTCTCTAATGTTGTGAACTCCCACCATTTGGCAAATTCTTTTCTACTTAGATTTTCAAGAGTTTCAAAAAGATGTTTGAGTGATCTGCTGTCTGTTTTTTGTTGATTTTTTTGTTGTTGTTGTTGGGTCGAAATACCCGCAAAGATTTGTTTGGCTTCTTGTTCGCAAACTTTATATTTATCTGTCATGGTTTTTTTGTTGGAAACTTGGTTGATTGTAAATTCCAAAGTAGATCCTACTCAGCCTAATCTGAATACTCCTTTTTCCTAACCCATAGTCATACCAAAACAGCCTTAAATCGGAGTGGACTAGGCGAGTAATAGGAGATTTTAAGGGTTTATAAAGATGCTTGCTTTAGGTTGGTGCTGCCTAAGTCTGTGTTTGGTAGCTCCCAGGGCTGAAGAGAGCTTGAAGCAAAGTATCAAAGAAAAATTCCAAAACACTAGTTAGCTGGGCTGTCCGGTCATTTGGTCGACAGAAAATTGGTCGACAGACAAATAGTCGACACAATTTGGTCGAAAGACAAATGGTCGAATTTCTTTTTCATTTATATATATATTTTTCAGGTTTTCGTTTAGGAAAAAAAGGGTTTTTAAGCAAAAAAAGGGGGTTGGGGGGGACCCCCCAAAAAAAAAAGAAAATACAAAAAAAAAAAAATCGACCATTTGTCTTTCGACCAAATTGTGTCGACCATTTGTCCTGTCAACCTTTTTTTTCGACCAAATGACCGGTAACCGTTAGCTGGTACTCCAATAAGAGTTTTATTATTTTAATGCAAATGTTATCCTCTACACGTGTTTCACCACTTTTCAATGCAGTGGCTCATCAGGAGGTAAACTGCACATTTTTGCTCACACTTAAGCGAACAAGAAGAGATAGTGAAAAGAAAAAGAAACAGAAAAAGATTTTTAGCCATATGCTTATAGTAAGACTGTATTAAAAATTTTATACATCAATTATTTCACGTATCAAAACACACTAGTAAAACTTAGCTAAGGCTTCAAGATGTATAAGTCTTATTTCTCATCATTATTTATTTCCCGTCTATTTGTATATGCAATTTATATGGCCTTACCATCTCTTATATACAACATTTATTTATCACATAACACCGCCTTCATTATTTTGCCTGGCTTTTTGATTCCCAGCAGTCATTAATCATTTGAAAACAATAAAGGTTTTATTATTGCAAATTCAAAATAGGAGCTTACTTATTAAGAATCTTGTCTTTAAAGTTTGTAGTTTTGTGGGGTGGGTTTCCTGTGGGCTTTTAAGAGATCTTTCTTCACAAGTTGAAGTCTTTACTTCTGGGTAAGTATTGGGGCAGTCCCTAAAATCATAGGAAAAGTTTGCTATTTTGGATGGCAACAAGTGATCATCTTACTTTGAATATTTAAAGAAATGAACTAAGTTCAAAACGAAAACCTAGTTTCAAAAGCTGCAGAGTGATTATCTTATCTAAATGTCTGTAGCTCCTCGATTGCAGTAGATTCTCGTCAGTATTCCGGACTGCTGCAATTGGTCATCAGAGATGGCCGCTATTTCAACGTGTATTTCGGCGTGATGACGTCACACGTCCCATCATGTGATGGTCGCGTTGCGTCAGGATGCCATCTTGGTTTGGTAGAGATTTGGCTTTGTGTTATATACATAAGCTTGATCGGTAAATGTATAAATACTTAATCTTGTTTAAGATAAGCATTTACATGCTGTGAATCCATCGGCACTTTATTAAATGTATTATCAAGTTAGGTGAACATGAAAAACTATTGCACTCCGTTATTACACTTAATCATCTAGTGCAACGTCACGATTTAAGGAGGATGGCGCTTGCGTGATAAAATGCAATCTTAAGTATTTGAATTACCATTATGCTATGTTTTATTTATTTCGATACATAATCAATGTTTTTGGTTATGATGCTGCTAATTATAATGTGATGCCTATGGAACCTTACGTATCTTGTCATTGATTAAATTTTATTATTGATTTATTAATGCGGTGTGGGGAGACATATATTAATTGTAGTAGTGTCAAGACCACATATAAATCCACTACATTCAAGAAATTGGCATTTGTACCTTAATGAGATGTGTCATTATGTTAAGAAACGCCTATGACGTATAGAAAAAAAGCCTACCAATTTGCATAGGTAATGGTTGGTTGTTGGCAAAATGATCAAATGCATTCCTGCTAGAAACTTATTTATACAATAGTTGATAATAACCTATCATGTCTATCTTAGTTATCAATGTGCTGTTGCCTGAAAGGAAAAACGTTATTAATGCTACCTTGCTGTAGCGACATGTCATGTCTCATATAGACACTAAATTACATTATGCTCAATTCACATTTTTGCATATTACTAACATATTATTAAAGAAAATGACACAGTTCATGCTCCGCATTAAGACCTGCATTGGTGCTGTCCATAGAAAAGATCCAAAATGCTTCCCTTTTGCCCAATTGTTTTTCTCTATTGCCTCCTCTTTCAGGAAGGCATATTTGTTCAATTCCAAAGAATCTGATCATCATGATGTCTGCTGGCTTATGATTTTCCCAAATATTTTTGCTCAATGGGTAACGTATGTCCCGTAGTTTAATTGTCCGTATATGTTCATATATTCCTGTCTTCAAGGGTCTAATGGTGCTACCGATGTAAACTTTGGCGCAAGCGCATTTGATAGCGTACACTGTAAATTTGGTGTTGCAGTTAAAAAAATCCTTAATTTGATACAATTTGCCATTGGCTTTTGAGCATTCCTTAAAACCATTTATGGCAAAGTTGCACATTTTGCCTGAGTCAATTGGTCAAATATTAATATTGATTGGAACCCGTGAAGCTGAGCAATCTGTTCCAGGAATACGGTAGCCAGAGTAGATGCAGTAGGTAGGCAGGAATAAAATGGGCCATTTTAGAGATCAGATCTACAATGACTAAAATGGTGTTGTATCTGTTGCAAGGGGCAAGATCAGTAATAAAATCCATTGACAGTGTATGCCATGGTGCTGGGGGTACCGATAAAGGTCGTAGTACCTGCAGGACTTTGATTTTGGGATTTGTGTTGTGCACAGACACCACAGGTTGCAATGAATTGGGCAATGTCCTTTTGCCAAGTTGGCCACCAGTAATTTTTTCTTATTTTAGCTAGGGTTTTTGTTATTCCTGGGTGTTCTTCTACTAAAGAATTGTGATATATGGCTATGATCTGATTCTGTAGTTTTTTATCTGGAATGTATAGCCGTCCTTGAAAGTATGGCAGATTGTTCACAATGGTATGACGGTCTCCCTTCGATAACAGTCTCGTTGTTCTGCTTGATTCATAGAATGTTGTAGACTAGATTTTAAGTCATCTAAAGAGGTGGTTGTGGCGATCGTGTTTAGGATCCGTCCTTCCTGAATGATGGCCACAGGGTCGGGTGTAAGGAATGCCTCCTCTTTCTCGCTCACACGTGACAGGGCGTCTGCTTTTCCATTGCGAACTCCGGGTCTGTAGGTAATTACAAAATCGTATTCCGCGAAAAAGAGGGCCCAACGAAGTTGGCATGAATATTGGGCTTTAGCGGTCTTTAAGTATTGCAGATTGCGGTGATCTGTGATGACGGTAACTGTATGTCTAGCTCCGAGAAGGTAATGCCTTCATGCTTTGAAGGCTGCTTTGATTGCTAGCAATCGCTTTATCAGTAATTGCATAGTTTTTTTCGGGCACGGAGAACTTATGAGACCAGATTGCCACTGGATGTAGCTGTCCTGCTTCGGGGTCTCGCTGTGACAGGACTGCTCCCATTGCTTTGTTGGATGCATCAGATACGACCACGTATGTTAGTTCTGGTCGAGAATGTTGTAAAACTGGTGTGGTTGTGAAAGCTTGTTTTAGTTTCAGGAAGGCTCCCTCGGCCTCTGCAGACCAATGAAATTGTTTTTCTTCCGTAGCAAGGAGGTAATTGGATGGACAATCTGAGAGGACCCAGAAATAAATCGACGATAAAAGTTGGCGAATCAGAGCACACTTTGTACTCCCTTTGTGGATGTCGGTGTAGGCCAGTGGAGGATGGCGTCTACTTTGCGCATGTCCATGCGTATGCCCCGTGGTGTGAGGACAAAGCCGAGGAATTCTACCTCTGTCACATGAAAGAAGCACTTTTCCAGTTTGGCATATAGCCGATGTTGTTAAAGCCTCTTTAAGACTGCCCGAACATAATTGACGTGGTCTTCCGTGTTGGTTGAGTAGATGAGAATGTCATCAATGTAGACAAGTGCACAGACGTCCAATAGTTTGCGGAGTACGTTGTTCATGAAGAATTGGAACGCCGCCGGGGCATTACATAGCCCAAAGGTCATGACCTGGTATTCAAAAAGACCATATTTTGTACGAAAGGCAGTCTTCCACTCGTCCCCTTTTTTGACTCTTACCAAATGATAGGCCCCTTGCAAGTCTAGTTTTGTATAAATCTGGGCATGTTTGATTTGATCCAGTAGTTCAGGGATAAGTGGCAACGGATACCTTTTTTTTTACTGTGATCTGGTTAAGTGCCCTATAGTCAATGCAAGTTCTTAAGTCTCCCTCCTTTTTTGGCACAAAAAAGAGGGGCGATGATGCAGGGGATTTGGACGGGCGGGTGAAGCCGTTTGCTAGATACTGGTCTAGTTATGTTCTTAAATTCTGGTTTTCCTGTTCCGTTAAGGCGTAGATCTGGCTGCATGGAACTTGGGCCCCGGGTACAAGGTCAATTTGACAGTCCTACGGCCTGTGCGGAGGTAGGACATTTGCTTGCTCCTTTTGAAAAACATCTTGGTAATCCAGATATTCGGGTGGTAAGGAACTTGTGAGACCCAGTACTGTTGTTTTCTCAGCCCCTGGGTCGGTGAAACCTTTCAATGGGAATCTTTTGTTGTAACACGTGTCGACACAGTCTTTCAGAAAGGTCAGAACTCTTTTACACCAGTCAATCTTAGGGTTGTGGATCTCCAGCCAAGGCATTCCCAATATCATCTGGAATTGAGGAGCGCCGATGAGATCGAAGGTGATGTCTTCTCGGTGACGGTCCTGACACAGAAGCGTAACCTTCTCGGTGTAGTGCGTCACCGGGCCGGATGATAGCTGGGATCCATCAACTGCTGTAAAATTTTCTGAGATTTTGCTTCTGTCGGACGGGAAGGCCTATCCGGGTAGCCAGATCTTGGTCAATGTAATTCCCCACAAATCCACTGTCAATGTATGCCTCCAATGCATGTATTTTTGATGGTTGTTTGTGGTTTACCAAGAGCAATGGGATGACTAGGTGTGAGGTCTACGTTGGTTCCTTTTACCGCTCGACAAGTGGACCCCCACGCTTGCCGGGCGTTGAAGTTTCCTGAGTCCTGTTGTTCTTCTTTTTCTTCACCTTTGTCAGTTGCTCCTACTGTTTTCATGCATGGTTTCACCAGCCATTCTTGAAGAAATTGGCCTGCTTTACCACAGTATAAACAAAGCTGTCTCCTTTTCTCCCTTTCTACCTTGGTGAGTGGGCTCCGCAAGCCCCTGATTTGCATAGGTTCAGACTGATCATGTGGCTTGGGTTGATTCTCACGGAATCATACGTAGACCGACCGCCCTTCTGCTTTTGCTCGATCCATTTTCCGGTTCTGTAACCTCTGATCGAGCTGCACTGTCAGGTCGATGTACTCTGCACAACCATCCGGGGGATTTACTACTTGGGCTAAAACGTCCTTAAATCCTCCTCTCAACCCTCAGTGAAAGAGCGTAGTCCTCTTCTCCTCTGGCCAATTTGTCTGGACTATAAGGCGATTGAAGGTGGAGAGTGACAACAGTTCGTTGTCCAAAGCTTGTCCTTGAGTATGTCGTGCAAACAGTTTCTCCATTTCACGCTGAAAACCCCCAAAATCCTAAAGTAAAGGATCATCTTGGGTGACCATAGGTATTGACCAGTCCGACGCACTCCCAACTATGAAAGCACAAATGGCACTCTAGATTTTTCATTGGGAATGCCCCAGGTCTACACAGGAAATGTAGGCAGCATTGGTTCATAAAAAGGGCATACTTATTTGGGTCGTCTGTTAAACATTTGGGCGGGGCCAGGGGAACCATCCCCGGGAGAACCACCTTTACTGGCGTTGACTGTGCAGGTGTAGCAGAAGGGGTTAACCCTGGTAGTGGAATTTGGCCGGCTTGTGCTTGAAGCATGTGTTTTGCTAGTTCATCAGTTCATTCACGATTCACAATGAGATCGCTTCTTAGGGCATTGGTTTTCTGTCTTCAGGCATGAACCTCAGCCCATAATTCACCCAGTAATTGGGCCAACTGGTCCGTCTCAGAAGTTTCCATTACACCCAGGCAGAGATTCAAAGAGACTTTGCCTTCTGTTACGCTCACCTGGTCTCTACGGAGGCATCGGGGCATGGTTGCAGACCTCCCAGGGATTAGTTCACCCTTATCTGGCTTCTCCCTCTGCGCTTGTACAGTTGTTGTGGTGGTGCTGTTCAAGACTGCTCCTGCTTATTTTGATTGATGAGCTCTCCATCCTGCTACTCCTGGCAGGGGCGCTTGTCTGACTTGGACCGAGTTCCTTCACTGGTCCCTGTGTGTGGTAGTCCCGTCCAGCTGCGACTAATCCACTTCTCCCCAGGTGCGTGTTTTTGTTTGTATAGTCCGCTTTGTTTTCAGCCTGCTTTTGCTGTGTTTGTTTCGTCTGTTCCGGTATTGTTGGCCACTCTTTCTTTAATATCTTTCTTTTGCTCTCTCCCTGTGTAGATGATGTCGCAGCCCGGCAGCAGTTGCGGATCTGAAGATGGCAGCCCGAGTGAACAGAGAGCGAGCCCACGATAGTCCGGCAACAGGTGAGTGGTCTCTGAGGATGCGTGCGTAGTTCCAGTGAGGAGCAACACCGAGGCTGCAGAGTTTTAACTGTCTAACCTTGTCTTTCTACTTCTTTACAGGACCCAACTCCATGGATGATGGGCACAGCGTTGGATGATGAGCGCAGCGCCGGAATCCAGGTCGCTGGTTTTCCTGAAGTTGAGTATGTTGATGCGATGAGATGGTGAGAGCTGGTTCTCAGAAGGTGAGTATGCAGATGCAATGAGATGGTGAATGCTGGCTTCCAGAAGGTGAGTATGCAGATGCAATGCAACGGTGAACGCTGGCTTCCAGAAGGTGAGTAAACTGGTCCAAGCGGCGGTGAGCGTCACGTTGCTTGAGAATGCAAAGTAACGCAAAGCACTGGCGTTGGAGATGGAAAAGCTTATACAGCTGTGCTCCTGAGGCCATGCCCACGAGTTCCGTTTTGCTTGCCACACCCTGCCCCCTCCTGGAATCTGCAGGTGCAGCTTGGGCCTGCAGAACCACACCCAATGGCATGCTCATGGAAAGTGTTTCAGAATAAAAGCACGTAGACAAGTTCTTCAGACTGAAGCACTCCTGTACCAAAATAAAGTGTTCCTGCTATCTCTTTACAGGAGCCTGGTGCCAAAGGCGCCATGACTGAGTCCAGTCAAGCCCCCTGTGTACATATGTCCCATATCCCATTCCCCCCATCATTTGATGGCATGGTGTCTGGGCTCTTGGGCCAGTGGTCATTACAGTTAGCTTTTGAGTCATTTTTGAGATGGCCAACGAACGTGATTGGCGTGCCTAGTGCGTGCAATTGTTATGTGTGCATAGTTTGAATTACCTTTACGTGTGGGCGCAACTAATCATCACAACACTCACTTGCATAGTGGACATTAGTTGGGGACAGTTGTTGCTTACGGTGTGCACTCCAGGTACTTTACTAACATGTGTGCCCAGCGTAGCCCACTCCTTCATGTGAGCACCTAGGTCCCGGAAACCAACAACATAAACAAAAGCAAAAGCAGACATGCGCACACAGAGCGTACGGTTCCAGAAAATGTCCATACTTTACGAACAACACTGAATTGTTGCACGTGCTTTATTTTGCTACAGAATGTTCACGAGAATGTGTAAGGTGGCTGAAACTACCGCCCTTTTTTTCTTCTGCGAACAAATTCCAGCGTCCAATGCCATCTGTGCACTTCTGTACTTCTTTTGTCATCTGGAAAAGTGGGAAAAGGATTACTTTATGGTCCTTGGTGGGCCGTTTAGAAAAACACATTTTCTTTGCAAGGTAGGAAAGGTACCAGCTGTTGCCTCTGTGATGCCTTGTAGCATAAAGGTTTGCAGGTGGGTTCTTATTGTCAGAACCACAAATGGACATACAGGCCCATATCGATCAGCCCAGATAACAACAACAGAAAAGACATTGGTTATGGTAATCTTGCAATGATTGGTCCACCACCCGTCTGTTGGAAAGTAGAATGTGTGACACACGCAGTGAAGTACAAGGTATCTAAGAAGAAACGGGAATAAGAATACATGTAGGTAGCCGTTATTAGTGGCAGCGAACAGGACAACAGTTTACGGGAAGGATGTCATAAATGGTCTGTAGGTGGCTGCCATATGGACCTTTGGGTGATCTACTGTGGGTGAAGGAGTAGCGTCATATGTTCACCCATTGCCTTGCTCTCTGCTTTGTAGGTGATACTGGCTTTCTACGGCTCCACACATGCGAAATGTTTTTCAAACATTGCCAACAGACCCTCCTTTCATGTGTTTCCTTTTTACAAAAAATGACAGTGCCAGCGAGTGTTGTTAGACCCATGGCGCAATCTGTATGTGTATGTCCAAAGAAACATTAAAAGAAAGATCCTCATGGGGGTCCCCTCGGATTGCAGGAGAATGCAGGAGATGTTTTGCTAAAAAATCCAACACTAAAATATCACCTGTCAATGTTTGTGTGCCGGTCCAGTGCTAAGTGCACCTCTGACTGTTATTACTTTCAATACAATGACGTTGCATAGAACTCTTAACTGTTTTGAAACGGATTAGTAAGGACAAAACAGGCAATGTAGCAGTACATGATTGAGCATAAGGTGTGCTGTTTTACTGCACGAGTTGCGTTCCCTTTCCGTCTTGTACTTTATGTCTGGATTTGCAGGGGCTGGAGAAGTATGGCAACAAAACGAACTGCAATCATAGCTGCCATTTACGCCGAAAGGTGGAGACATGGCACTGTAACAGCGCGTGACTACTGCCGTTACAAACCCCCGTACAATGAACACAGAGAAAGTGTGCGGTAAAGTAACTTCATAATTATGCATACAGAACTGCAGCCTAATAAATTTGAATACTAACACACATGTAATGTAAAGTTGTACTTACATAACTTGGGCAAAATCCATGCTTGTATTGGGTGGACGACAAATTGCTGTGAATGGCATATTGAATCGTTTCAGACTACCTTTGGGGCACATGGGCAGAGCAATTGCAATGTAAGTTATCTTTCCTTTTTTCTTTCCGTGTTTCGATTTTACCATGTGTTTCCAAATGCTGGTAGGATCGTTACGGTGAAGTTAGTTTGACGTATAAGGAGAGATGCTGGTGCCGTACACATCCTGCACTGAATGCACAGATGGCAACATACATTAAATGTTCATTTACAGTCCATAAGGAACATTTATATGTGCAGTTTGTTTACGAGGCAACGGCGTACGATGGCAGACTGTTTGTGCGATGGCTCAGCATACATGGGTGGGTGGGCCATCGTACGCAGTTTGGTGTCTTGCAGCATGAAGATGGTTGGGGGCTCTCATTGATCAAAGAAAATTAATTACTTCATACCTCCTTCAAACACTGTAAGGGGGTTTGGTTTTCAAATGGTATTTCCATTACACATTAAGATAGGGAATCAGAAGTTTGAAAGTTTAAGGAGTGTCAAATATGGCTGCCCAACTATGTGGTCCAGGTAAATCTGTATTGTATACCTTCTTTTGAAATGGTGTACATAACAATAAAGATTACCTAATGCCATAAATGGTGCTAGTGGCATGCAAGGAGGCAAATGTTGCAGCACATAGGACACTTATGTAAGCCATATGGATGCATTGTTCAGTTTGCAGTGTTGTGATTGTGCAGATTATCGGGTAGGTTACTGTACTATAGTGCATTCAATGTGTCCACTTATTATAGGATTAGGCGAACAGTGTATGTAGGAAATAGGTTATCCATTGTGTGGAAGAAATGCCATGCAATGTGAACTGCGCTGGCTAAGGGGTAGGTGGCTGTGTTATGTGTGGGGTTTGTAGTACGCAGATAGATGTTTGTATACATGTTTGTACTGTGCTGCGGTAGTTGTGGGCAGGGTCTACAATATTGAGTGCATGGCTGGAGCCCCTACATTGTTTCAAGAATATTAGGTAGGCATTTGCAAGATTTGCAGGTAATCTCCGCTTTGGAATGATGGAAGTATCATTGCATTTCCACCATGACCATTGCTTTCTAATGTATGCAGTATAGTGGCCTGCACTTGTTGTCTCACCTGTGTGGTAGATTATGGCTACTGTTGTTAAGGTTTTCTTGCCAAGTGATGCCTGCCCATGTGTGAAAGCAGTCAGTTTGCAGTGGTTTTTGGTTCCATCTGCATTGTATCTTAAGAGCATTACAATTATATATTGACTATGTGAGTGTATAAGGGCGTCGAACTATTATCAGAATTGCACGATGTACACAATATGCTATGGTTTGCATTTTGCACCAGTTGCTAAAATGAAATGGAGTCACAGTTAGGTATTGAGACATACACAAAGCATTTGTTAGGGACTTGTTCCTGAATGACATGGTTGCAGAGACTTCATGTTTATTTCCACATGTAGGAAATCTGAAAGATTTCATTTATGAGTATGTTTTTCCTTTCCAGTATTTGTAGTAAGTACATTAGAAATTTCTGTGGATCTTCTTGCCTGTTTAACGTGAATTTCAGCATTCCAGCACAGTAGTCCAATTCTTGCCTTACTCATGAGACACTGTAAATGTTGCATTTCTGTGAAGGACGAGCATATGCAAAAACAACTGGTCTGCGCCATTTAAATAAATGTTTTCAACAATTGCTGGCATTTGGAATAGAGCATTCATTGTTACATTTGCATAGCAATTAACACCTGAACATTTGAATGGATGGGGTACTTCTGTGTCTGAGTACTTTGATGGAAGGGCACATGGTTTGTTTGAAGAGGCACTTTTTTTGTGTGTGGAGTTGGGTATGTCTTGTCTTTACTCCTTTTGTCTGTGCTTTTGGTAGTTGATGAAGTATGAGCTGATTTCAATTTCTTTGGTGGTACTGTTGCCAAATCATTTAGAACTTCTGATTGATTAGCTTTCTTTGGAAAGGTTTGGGTTTCTGAGGAACAGGGTACATTTTCAGATGGGGTGTGTAGAGTGCACGTAGTCTATTGTACTCTATGGTGCAAGGAATGGCTGTGCTGACTGCAGTTGCATCACAATTCACTAAATATAGTCCTGCCAGTGTACATAGCCGTGACAGTGCTACGTAACTCATGCCTTCTTTAAAGACTGTGCTGCCAATATCAATCACTGCTTAATCTAAGTTTAGACCTTGCGATTTATTAATAGTTACTGCATAAGCCAGCGACAGAGAAAACTGTTCTCTGCGTACATACATGTCTTTGAAAAGAAAGAAACAAGCTGTTGTTCGTCCTATCTTTTTAACTTCTGAAAGTATGTCAAACTGGATGTTGACAAACTGAATGCTTTTGTCCCGTGGGTATGTGTGTAAGCCAACAACTGTACCAAGTGCTCCATTGACTAAACCTTGCTCTATGTCAAGGTTACGCTTTAGCATCACTCTACAGTTCACACATAATGTTAAGATTTTCTCTAAACCAGCTAAGGTATTTAGTCGTTCTATGGCTTGTTGACACATAGATATTGTCATAACGTGTATATACAGTTTGTCTGTGGTGTGAATTTCCACTAGTGGTTGTTTTTCTTTTTTCAGCATTGTTGCATTGAATTGTGTACAGCTTGCTAGAGTTGGCATTAAGGACATACAGGTGACATTTTTGTGAGCTAATTGTTCTATGACATCAGCAGCACATGTGTTAAGTCCGCACAGCTCATGGATGCGTCTAGTATTGAGGGTAGACTGGGCCTCCTTTGATAGTACACCAATCAGTATGTTTTTTTAAATGTTGGCGTAGGGGAGGTCTGCAGACTGACGCTTGTTTTGAGTTAGCTCTCTGTACTGGAAATGTTGCGAGAGATTTACATTCCCAATGCTTCCAATACTTTTACGGCACACTTTGTGTCCTAGGGTTTTGAAGATAGGTTCACCTTTCACTGGTGTTAATTGAAGGAGATCTCTGAAAACAATGACATGTTTTCCTCCAAACAGTTCTTCGTAGTCTGTTTTGACGACCTCTTGCAATCTGAGGTGAATCAAAGCTAACATTAGGTTGGAAACCATGCTCACCTCATCTATTAGGAGCATTTTCATTTGTTTCAAAACTCTGCGTAGCTCCATAGCAGCTTCTACTGAAAGGTTATACTACTCTAATTTGTTTTGGTGTTCTACTGGAAGGAGTAGCAATCGGAGTAGATTGACTCCACCTATGTTTTACGCAGCTAAACCTGTGGGGGCGGTGTGATACTGGAAATGGATTGGAGGGACACGGCCTCCCTGTCCTTGTCCTGTGTTAGGGAGAATTCTCTGTTAAGGCTAATTTCCCAAACCTAGTGAGTCCCCCAGCAGCTTTGCTGGATTTTTGGGGTTTATTTTATTTCTCCTGCCAAGAGTGAGACTCTTTTTCTCCCACTCTTGAGATATCCTTTGACTTTGTAATGTGTTTTATGGGCTATGGGGTCTTTTACTCCATAGGGTTTCATATGGTTTTTGGTAAGTGCATTACACAGCACCCTCAGTGCAGTAACACAGGGGTGTCATAGTGACCCCCAAACATAGACTCCATACCGTGGGACTGACTACTGTCTCCCAGGGCATGTAAAGTCACCATTGACTTTACTAGTCTTAAATTGTGAACAGAACCAGTACAAACCAACATATTGTGGAAGTTCTGGTAGGGGTAATTAGATTGCCCCTGGGTCTGTTTTTCGAGGGGGCACTGTGCAATCCCCCCCTAGTCGAATTTCTGGCTGGTGGCAGTGGTTACCACACGAAATATTCCACCAGAATATTTCCTATGGGATTTTCCCATTCATTTTAAACGCACCACTTTTTGGTGCAATGTTAAAGATACCACGGGTTTTTTATTTAATATTTATTCCCCGGTTGAGTCTTTTTGCCAGGACTCGGTTTTAAAATGGTGTTTGTGTTCGCCTCTGTAACTCCAACCCAAGTCGAGCACTTTGTTCCACTTTTTGGCGGGCTTCTCCACAGAAGCATCCAAAAGTGGTGCCACTCTGTCTGGGTCTATAGGATGTTTGGGAGGGGGGTTTAGGCACCCTGGACTGAGTTGCCTCGGCAACTGAAGTCGCATTCTTGTGTGATTGGCCAAGTGGTGGCCCGCCCGGCTCACCACTTAGCATGTTTGAGTGACAGCTAGGACTGATGAATGGGGGTTTTCTGCATAAAAGCAGGGCTTTGGGGACTGGAACTTCAGAAGTCGCCACAGGACCAAAGAATCCAAAGAGGGAGAAGCTGAGCTGACCTGCAACGACGACACCACCGGTGGAGCCCTGCTGAACCGTCTCACCACTTCCCAACGACAGAGAAGATCTTCATCCCGGAGAGTCTTCTTCCTCTGAACTGGTGGGGATAACCAGTTTGCCCTCTTTTCGCCTTACTGGATCGTCTCATGGTTGAATCACCCGTGCCAAGCACCCCAGGGGCCGGATAGCCACGCTTCACCACTACCGCAAATAAAAGGGTAGTACTTTTTAACCGGGAAACTCCGCGGCTGGTTTCTTCCCTGGCAGTGCAACGACCTCCAGCTTTCCTCCACGTTGAGATCTTCTCTCCCCCTGGACGAAGCACTAACCTACACCCACTGCCAGGAACAACTGCCCCCACTGGAGCTTTCTCACCATTTCAGGTACTGAGTCCCACCTGGTCTCCCTTGCAACAGACTGCTCAAGGTGTCCCGTAAATCCTTGACTTTCTATCCTGGGGTGACTTGGGACCTACTAACTAACTTTTCCTGACTTGATCCAACCCTTTTTGAACTCTGTGCAAAGACTCTTTAAAAGTACTATTCAACTGTGTGATCTTGGACATATTCCGTCTTGCGCTCACCAAGAGTGGGCCTGGCCTATGACTTTCTTGCTCCTCAGTAGACTCTGCCTTTTCTGACTTGCTCTGGTTCTCCTAAAGTGTTGATATTGTGTATGTTCCTAATTTTGCCTTTTTCCCTCCCTTTTTAATGAACTTATTGGAGTGACATCTTAGGTTAGGCGCTCACCTCTGTCTGAAAATAGGTGGTGTTCTAACTAAGACTTATTCAATAAGTGATCAGGGATGTATATATATTAATAGTGACTGTGTTTGAACTTGCTTGCCATATTAGTGTTAGTGTATTTCACAAAGTGTGTTTTTAAATAAATAAAGATATACCTTTATACCTAAGCTCTGGTCAGTGTTTGCTTGTGCTACTGTATTTTGGTACCTATCTTGTATACTCTATATACTGTCTAACTCTTCTTGTGAGAGGTCTGGCTGCTCAGCCACAGCTAATTGGTAAATCCGGGTGGTACAGACTGCTACCAATTGGGTTTACTGCCAACACCTGTAGTCTTAAGCCTTTTGCAATGGTCCCTAAGGGAACTGCACAGGTTTCTGCCTAACATCCTGTAGTCCCTTTTCATTTGTGTTTTATATTGTTTTCTGCCCAGGAGTCCATGTTGAACTTCTGGCAGTGCAGCTCTTCCTGTTTTTGGTTTGGTGTACAGGCCCATGGGATACCCTTATGGCACCCACGAGTGAGGGTGCAACCCTGTGCCCCGAGTGTATGTTTCTGGGCACCTGTGTGTGGCCCACAGAGCAGGGTATGGGCTGGTGGCAGCACCATGCTGAATTTGACAGGTGCTCTGAGTATCCTTCATTTTGGGATACCCAGGCCCTGCCTTTAGAATCAATTGATTCCTAATAGGAAACAAGATGGCCCCTGTGGCCTCTTGCTTTCTATTGCTTGTTACCTTGTTTTCCCAAAGTCCTGGGAAGCCCTGACTCTGTCCCTTCCCCCTGACTGGCTGTTGGGTGGAAGTTCCATATATGGTGTTGTTGTGAAGTCTAGGCCAGACTGGCTGGAGCCTTCCCAGCGATGGAATGTTGTGGGTACACCGTGTGGGTGGGACCTGGGTGAATGAAGTGTGTGACCAATATGCACTTCTTGTTGTGGATGTCTGGTTTCTGGTGTTTGACACAATGACTGAGACAGCCCTGCCTGAAACTGGTATGAATGCAGTGTGTAGTATTGAGTGGCTGGGTACTTGTCCCAATACACATTCCTTGTTGTGAGTGTCTGAGAGGGAGGAGAATGGCCTGAATGCACTGTATGCCTGATTGGCTGACTGGCTGCTGAATGCCCTTCTGAGTGATTGGTTGCCTGAGTGTGACCCAGCTGAATGAATGGGAGATCAACTAGTATATCCAGGGGCCTCTCACTGCTAGAAATCATTCAGAAGCTGGAGTTGAAGCTAACATTTAAACTGAAGCTGAATCTCGAAGCCGAGCCTGAAGAAGAAGGTTGACTGCTGTCTCCCTTTGCCAAAATCCAAAAGTGTCATGATCACTGCTTCCAAGGAGCCAGGACCAGCCCAACATCCTTGGAAGCAGGCCCCTAATCCTAAGCCTAGGCACCAGCCGGTCCCTACTGGGACCTTTTGGACCTTGTCCTGGCGCCAGTGGCACCAGGCTCATCAAAGCCATCGGTCCCGGCACTGGAAGCGCCGGGCTCATACTATATGTGAAGATGCTTGGGTGGACTTACCTGCAGCAGACCATGCTGCTTACTTACCAGCTACGTAGGAATCCTCTGTAAGCCGGAACTATTTTCTAACCTGGGTGGGGCAAGCTCCACGCCCTGGATACAACACTGGAACTCTTCTGGAACAGGAACTCTTTTCTTCCCTAGGCGGGGCCATGGAGGAAGACGCCTCATCACTCCTAGGCTATTTAAACCACACCCGATTGATGAAGCGTGCTTCGCGTTATTCTGCATCTGCAGCAGAACGCTCACCGAGTCTGTTCCAGCTTTTCTTCTTCCGATCCTGTACCTGCAAGAACAATACTTACCATTCCAGTATCCAGTCTTCAGCAGCGCCTGTAAAAGACAAGAAACAAACGGTTAGCACGACGACTTCACATGCAACTCATTCCTTACCTGGTCCATCGGCAGCGACCATTTCTTCACGCTGCACCACCGCCTGTGGAGACAAAAGCATAGTTATTACTCACCGGCAATCCGCGAATTCCGGATGTTTTCAACACTGCAACCCAGCATCTGAAAGACAAAAGAAGAGACATTAGACAGGTATTTACTTACGCCCATCGCGCTCTCCACAATAGAGCGCCTGCAACTACTCCGGCGTTTTCATCACCTCTCACAGCTGTGAAGGAAAGAGACAGTTAAAGTGCTTGCATATACTCACGCATTTCCAAGCGCTTCTTTCCAAGGCTCTGGCTCCAGCTTTGGCTCTCTGCATACCATCTTCTAACGCTAGAGCCCTGCAAAACAAATAGAACAAAGCATTATTCCGAGCCCTGTTCAATACTTACGTGTCCACGCACCTAAAGACTATATGGACTAAAAGGTGTCCGGAAACTCACCGCTCGTGCTGTTAACGGCGGTTGCAATCCTCTGATGTTAAGAGGCCTACGTTTCACCCAGTGAAGGAACTGGCAACGGCACCCTGCACCAGACGCAGATGGAGGGCCCAGCATTCACCTATATAAGGTGAGCACGTTTACCTGGGGGCTCTACGGAGAAGCTAGACGAGAGAGAGAGAGAGAGAGAGAGAGAGAAGGACACTCAATTGCCCAGATCTTTAACCCCATATATTCTTTCATCTGCAGAAATCTCACCCTGCGAGTTCGACACACAGTGCGAAGAGGCTCAGCCCCAGAAGCCAATCAAGTCCTGCACATCACTTTTCGAGTCACAGACTCCTTCCTGCCTAGACCAGCGCCTCCGTGGGAATCAGGTGAGCGTTACAGAACGCGAAGCCCACCACAAAACTCCTACCCAGGCGCAATGGAAACCTCGGACACAGACCAACTGGCCAGATTGCTTGGGGAACTAAGAGCAGAGGTACATGCAGCTCGTCAGGAAACAAACTCTTTGAGAAGAGAGCTGATAATATCCAAGGAGCGAACGGAAGACCTCGCTAGGCAATTACTACAAACACAGGCAGGACAGACTCCTTTGCCCGCTCCAGGAGTAAGTTACCCTTCGGCATCCTCAAATCCAGTGCAAATCAATCTACCCGGTAATGTGCCTTTGGCTCCACCCGAACGCTTTTCTGGTGACCCAAAGAAATTTGCAGTGTTTATCAACCAGTGCCGCCTACACTTCTTATGTCGCCCAGCTGCCTTTCCAACAGACCAGACCAAGGTGGCTTTCGTGCTTTCTTATCTCAGTGGCAGTGCCGCAGATTGGTCAATCCCTTTGGTCACTCAGGATGATCCGGTCCTTCACGATTTTCAGGCCTTCCAGTTCAGCATGGAGAAACTGTTCGCAAGACATGCCCAGGGGCAGGCCTTGGACAATGAACTCCTTTCGTTACGACAGGGTAATCAAGACCTCTTGACTTATATTGCCTCATTCAATAGACTTATAGTGGAAACTCAATGGCCGGAGAATAAAAGAAAAACGCTTTTCTACAGAGGCCTGCGTGGAGAGCTCAAGGATGTGTTAGCTCAGATAGTGAATCCTCCACAAGAATGCTCAGACTATATTGACTTAGTTGTCCAATTAGACCACCGATTACAGAACAGGAAGGCTGATCGTTCCAAATTTGATACCCGAGTATTTTCTAAACCACAGACCTCTACTAGGGGAGCCGACACCGTGGAACCCATGCAACTAGGGGGCATGAAAGGACCTTTAACTCAAAAGGAGCGGGAAAGAAGAAGACAGCTGCAATTATGCCTCTATTGCGGGAACTCGGGGCACTTTCTTCGAGACTGCCCAGTGAAGCCAGCTAAGAAGGCTGTAGGAGCCGCAGATACCTGTACCCAAAATTCTGAGCAGGGAAACGACCTAGCCCGACAAGTGTAGAGGTTCTCTTGCCGAGCGTTAAAATCTGTCCCGTGACTTCGCATTTCGTGGTGCCTATGGTCCTCATTAGCCCAGAACGTCCGGATCGTTTGCATGCAATTGAAGCTTACATCGACAGCGGAGCAATCGGTAATTATGTGGACCATGAAATGGTATCAAGGATGAATCTACCTCTTGTCCCTAAGGCAGTAAAAGACATCATTACTACAGTAGATGGCACGGAGATAGCCTCCGGACCAGTAACGCATGCCACCCAAGAAGTGACGTTAGTGAGCCAAGATGGACACTGGGAGAAAATCGTGTTCGATGTAATCAAGGCCCCTCAGTTCCAGATCATTCTGGGAATTCCTTGGTTAGAGAAGCACAATCCTCAGATCAATTGGCGAGTTAAGACGGTTCAGTTTCCAGAATGTTTTACCACTTGTTATCCTCGGCCTGATGTTTCACTGGCAGCGATCTCTTCCGAGGTTCCCAAATTACCTCCCGAATACCAGGAATTCCAAGACGTCTTTCAGAAGGACCCAGCTAACACCCTGCCTCCTCATAGGTCCTACGGCTGTCAAATAGACCTGATACCCGGAACAACTCCTCCTTGTAGTAGGATTTATGCCCTCACCGAGCCAGAGAATCTTCACCTCAGACAATATCTGGACCAATACCTCGCTAACGGGTTTATCCGTCCTTCAAAATCTCCAGCGTCCTCGGCTTTGTTCTTCGTTCCGAAAAAGGAAGGAGACCTTAGGACTTGCATAGATTACCGCGCCCTGAATCAAATCACCGTTAAAAACAGATACCCGTTACCTTTGATCCCTGAACTCCTGGACCAAGTCAAAGACGCATGTATTTATACAAAGTTGGATCTCAGAGGAGCCTACCACTTAGTACGAATAAAAGAGGGCGATGAATGGAAGACGGCATTCCGCACCAAGTATGGGCTGTTCGAATATCAAGTGATGCCCTTTGGACTTTGTAAGGCTCCTGCCGCTTTTCAGTATTTTATGAACAATGTCCTTAGAGAACTCATAGATGTGTGTGTTGTTGTCTACATTGATGACATCCTCGTCTATTCATCATCTGAAGAGGAACACCAGAGACACGTCAAAGAGGTTCTCGAGAGATTGCGTCAACATAACCTTTTTGCTAAGCTTGAAAAATGCGTTTTCAACGTAACTGAAGTTGAGTTCCTGGGATTCATATTGTCACCTGACGGAGTCCATATGGATTCAAAGAAAGTCGATGCAATCATTAAGTGGCCATCACCAACCTCTGTAAAAGGAGTTCAAAGCATGTTAGGCTTCGCTAACTTTTACCGCAGATTCATTCCTGAATTCTCTCGGATAGTCCAGCCCATCACCGCTCTGTTAAAGAAGAACAAACGTTTTGAGTGGTCTACGGAAGCAGAACAAGCTTTCCAGGACTTAAAAGCTAAATTCATTTCTGCACCTGTTCTAAAACATCCTCGTCCAGAACTCCCCTACATCGTGGAAACGGATGCTTCTAGTCTTGCTATGGGGGCAGTTTTATCACAAAGAGATCTGGTCACACACCAATTACATCCTGTAGCCTTTTGGTCCCGCAAATTCTCGGCTTCCGAGATCAACTATTCAATTACAGACAAGGAACTTTTAGCCATCAGATCGGCCTTTAAAGCCTGGCGGCATTATCTTTTGGGAGCCAGACACACAGTCACCGTAATGACTGATCACCGCAATTTACAATATCTGAAGACAGCCAAAGCTCAGTCTTCCAGACAGCTTCGCTGGGCTCTGTTTCTGGCTGAGTTTGACTTTATAATTACTTATCGACCAGGCAGTAAAAACAGAAAAGCAGATGCTCTCTCCCGAATGGGAGTAGATGAACATTTGACCAATCCAGAACCAATACCCATAATCCCAGAACAAAGGATTTTGGGTTTGGTCAGCGCTCAATCCTTTGAAGACATCAAGACTACAGTCAAATCACTCCTAAATCCGGCCGATTTGCAGGACTGGCAATTAAAGGGAAAAGAATTCTCAGTGGATCAAGACCTACCATATTCCCGAGGACGATTGTACTTGCCCTGTGAGAAAATACAAAAACAAGTAATCTCCTGTTATCACGACTCTCTAATGGAGGGTCACCCTGTCATTACCAAAACCATGGAAAAGATCAAAAGACATTTCTGGTGGCCATCATGGAAGAAGGATATTAGAAACTTTGTAATCTCCTGCGGTGTGTGTGCCCAGAATAAAAGTCAGAAGGAGAAACCAGCCGGCCTATTACGCCCATTAGACATCCCTCCCTGTCCATGGCATACCCTGTCCATGGATTTCATCACGGACTTACCTCCATGCTCAGGGTATAATACCATTTTAGTAGTCGTGGATCTATTCTCCAAGATGGCTCACTTCATTCCCCTGAAGGGCCTACCTTCAGCTTCAGTATTGGCCCGAGAATTCTTAGAAAACATTGTTCGGTTACACGGTTTTCCCTCGGTTTTGGTCTCCGATAGGGGAAGTCAATTCATCTCCCACTTTTGGCGAAGTTGCTGTCGTCTAGCCCAAATTGATGTAAGACTTTCAACCAGTCACCATCCCCAAACTGACGGACAAACCGAGAGGACAAATCAGACTTTAGAGCAATATCTACGTTGCATGCTCCAACAAACTGAAAACCCTTGGAAGGAGATTCTTTGGATCGCTGAATACGCTTACAACAATTCAACTCATTCTGGAACCGGGAAAACTCCCTTCTTCCTATTATACGGACACCATCCTAGAACCTCTAACCTGGATCCTCCCCAAGAATTCGAAACACCTGCTGTGGATTACTTGCAATCGGAGATCACTCGTGCTTTTAAGGAAGCCACTGCCCATCTGCAAAGAGCTAAAGCTCAATTCAAGAAAGGAGCAGATCGACACCGTAAAGAAGCCCCTCACTACGCAGTAGGAGACCAGGTCTGGTTATCCACTAAGCACCTGCCTCTAAAAGGACCCCGCACCTTCATTCCAAGATACCTTGGACCCTATCTCATCTCTGCCATAGTTAATGCAGTCATAGCTGTCAAATTGGAATTACCTGCGCATATGAAAATACATCCAGTCTTTCATGTCTCCTTATTAAAACCAGTACAACCAGAAACCCGATTGACTAAACTCCCAGAACCTGTTTTGGTAGAAGGAGAACTTGAATTCGAAGTAAAGAACATCCTAGACTCCAAAATCGCCAAATCTAAATTATATTACCTGATTGATTGGAAAGGATACGGCCCCCAGGAAAGATCTTGGGAACCCTCAGAATATGTCCACGCACCTCGTCTGGTCAAGAAATTCCATCTGAATCACCCCGACAAGCCAAAACCCCCGGAGAAGACACGCTTAGGAGGGGCCTTGAGGGGGGGTACTGTCATGATCACTGCTTCCAAGGAGCCAGGACCAGCCCAACGTCCTTGGAAGCAGGCCCCTAATCCTAAGCCTAGGCACCAGCCGGTCCCTACTGGGACCTTTTGGACCTTGTCCTGGCGCCAGTGGCACCAGGCTCATCAAAGCCATCGGTCCCGGCACTGGAAGCGCCGGGCTCATACTATATGTGAAGATGCTTGGGTGGACTTACCTGCAGCAGACCATGCTGCTTACTTACCAGCTATGTAGGAATCCTCTGTAAGCCGGAACTATTTTCTTACCTGGATGGGGCAAGCTCCACGCCCTGGATACAACACTGGAACTCTTCTGGAACAGGAACTCTTTTCTTCCCTAGGCGGGGCCGTGGAGGAAGACGCCTCATCACTCCTAGGCTATTTAAACCACACCCGATTGATGAAGCGTGCTTCGCGTTATTCTGCATCTGCAGCAGAACGCTCACCGAGTCTGTTCCAGCTTTTCTTCTTCCGATCCTGTACCTGCAAGAACAATACTTACCATTCCAGTATCCAGTCTTCAGCAGCGCCTGTAAAAGACAAGAAACAACAGGTTAGCACAACGACTTCACATGCAACTCATTCCTTACCTGGTCCATCGGCAGCGACCATTTCTTCACGCTGCACCTCCGCCTGTGGAGACAAAAGCATAGTTATTACTCACCGGCAATCCGCGAATTCCGGATGTTTTCAACACTGCAACCCAGCATCTGAAAGAAAAAAGAAGAGACATTAGACAGGTATTTACTTACGCCCATCGCGCTCTCCACAATAGAGCGCCTGCAACTACTCCGGCGTTTTCATCACCTCTTCAGCACGAACTCACAGCTGTGAAGGAAAGAGACAGTTAAAGCGCTTGCATATACTCACGCATTTCCAAGCGCTTCTTTCCAAGGCTCTGGCTCCAGCTTTGGCTCTCTGCATACCATCTTCTAACGCTAGAGCCCTGCAAAACAAATAGAACAAAGCATTATTCCGAGCCCTGTTCAATACTTACGTGTCCACGCACCTAAAGACTATATGGACTAAAAGGTGTCCGGAAACTCACCGCTCGTGCTGTTAACGGCGGTTGCAATCCTCTGATGTTAAGAGGCCAACGTTTCACCCAGTGAAGGAACTGGCAACGGCGCCCTGCACCAGACGCAGATGGAGGGCCCAGCATTCACCTATATAAGGTGAGCACGTTTACCTGGGTGCTCTACGGAGAAGCTAGACGAGAGAGAGAGAGAGAGAGAAGGACACTCAATTGCCCAGATCTTTAACCCCATATATTCTTTCATCTGCAGAAATCTCACCCTGCGAGTTCGACACACAGTGCGAAGAGGCTCAGCCCCAGAAGCCAATCGAGTCCTGCACATCACTTTTCGAGTCACAGACTCCTTCCTGCCTAGACCAGTGCCTCCGTGGGAATCAGGTGAGCGTTACAGAAAGCCGCTGAGCCGTCGAGACTGATCCAAGAGAGTCAAGACTGATCCAAGGGAGGACCTGGTCAGGTGGCATGTTCCCATGCTCTGAGGGACCATCGAGCAGTGCTAACCTTCGCTGAAGCTCCCTGGAAGTCAGACCCTCGACAGGCTGCTGACTGGAGGGGGGGACCGCCGAGGAGAACGAAGATAAGCACCAGACATTCCATCCACCGTCGTCGACTAGGGATCGCAAGTTTGCTGTAACTGCTGGAGGCCCGTCAAAGCCATGTTGCCCAGAAGCAGGGACCGCTTGACGCTGTGCCATTGACGACCAGAGCCACACGCTCCTTTGCTTAAGACTTTTGATTAACGGACCCGCTCGTCTGCATTACCGCCCGCCTTATCCTGCCAGAGAAGGCCATGGCGTTGACGCGCCGAGGAGGATCCACCGGTGGGTTTCCCGCCACCCAAAGACCATCGAGACGCCAGACTACTTGACGCCCTTGCTGGGCCACAGTTCTTCACAAACTCTTTGCTTTCCTGAACTATCAACATCGAGGTGCCCCTCACGCCTCTGCCTTGCAGGACGTCTTTGCTCCGTCATCGATGAACACCGCTAGGATGGAAGCTGCTGCCTCAACGCTGAGTTAACTTTCTTTTAGGGATATTGATGATCCATGGCTCCTGCTTTAAAGGGAGCTGCTCAAGAAGGATCCATCAATGACTCGTCGTCGAGCTCTGCTATTCCAGGTACATTGGGGTGGTAGAAACATTATCGAAGGAAATAAGACCTATAGAACCATATATGCTGTGGGCTTGTGATATATCTTTATTTTACAGGTTGCTCAGGTGGGGGGATCTCCACACAGAATTGAGTCTAGGTAACGGGGCCAGTATTCTGCCATTTGTTCTAACCAACTTCTTTCCCTCCTATATCTATTGTTGGTTACCTTTATTAAGTGATTTGTGTGACATTTAACCAGAGTATAGTTGATGCACTTTAATGAAATCTGATAATAATTGGGGTACCACTTAGAACTGTATATATTTGCCATTGTATATTTACTGAGCACAAAGTGAGTTATTGTGATTGTGTATATAACATTGAACCTTAATTATAGAAAAACAGTGTTTTAACTAATACAGTGTGTGGACATTTCTTTGTGGGGGCTTGGGGACTACACTGTACTTAAGAACCAGCCTGTATCACCTCCTGAGAAGCTATGCATTGATTGCTCGTCCATTGCTACCGTAATAGAGAATATTGTCTTGGGTCCTCTGTGCCTCTCCTCTACCATATAGAGAGCAGAAGTACAGACCCCCTCCAGTCTTTACACTGGGGGCAGCGGTGGGATGCTTATGGTTTTAAGAATCAGTGTTTAACCGTGCCACTTACAAAATATCTGCACTTTGTTACATTGAGGTTTAGTTGTGTACAAGATAACTGCATAACAAGCAATCAAGTCGCTTGCAAATGGTAAATTGACTAGGATGAGTTTAGAGGCTCTCCAGAGTGCTTGTGAAGCCAGTGTTACGCTCACCTGGTCTCTGCTGAGGCATTGGGGCACGGTTGCAGCCCTCCCAGGGGTGAAACCTCTATTGTCTGGCTTTTCCCTCTGCGCCTATGTGGATGGTTGCGGCGGGACATCGCGATTCCTGCGTGAATATAAGGGAGTTGTAGGTATGCAGTTTATGGCCCTGACCCCCTCTTCAGATCTCTACTCCCAAGACGTGCCTTCCCGGGGGATGCGCTAACTCTGGAGGGCTCACCTTTTGAATGATAATGGCGGGCTATCCGTCTTGCTGCTTTTGGCATGGTCGCTTGTCTAGTGGACCGAGTTCCTTCACTGGTCCCTTGTCATGGTAGCCCAGGTCGGCTGTGGCTAGTCCACTTCTCTTGCTGGTAAGTGTTTCCCTCGTTTTAACTCGCCTGCTAGTCTTTTGACTTTTCGTAATTGTATTGGTAAAGTTCGTTCTTAATCTAGTGTCCGTTCGGTGTGTAATGTCTCTTTCTGTGCTCTTTCCCCATGCAGGTGATGTTGTGGTTCCAACGGTCACTACAGAGGTTGAAGTGGTACCGTAGATAGGAGGAGAGTAGTTACGATGGTCTGGTAACTGGTAAGTAACCTTCAGGGGTGCGCGTGAGTGTTAATTGCAGTGCGACCCAGGATTATGTGTCTGTAGTTGTTCTAACCTTGTCTTGTCTTCTTTTCAGGAATTTGGCTTCGTTGGAATGAAGACCACGGGTACTGCAGCATCGGGTTCAAGCTCTGTGTGTTACCTGAAAGATGGTCTGCTGCCGTGCAGATGAGCGCCAGAGTCCAGGTAAGCAAGCAGCTGTTGTCAGGAAGATGGACTGCTGCTGTGTAGATGAGCGCCGGAGTCCAGGTAAGCAAGAGGCTGTTGTCAGGAAGATGGACTGCTGCTGTGTAGATGAGCACCGGGGTCCAGGTAAGCAAGCAGTTGCAGCACAGGATTCAACGAGGTAAGTCTGTTGCTGGTCCTGGCAGCGGTGAGCGTCTTGTTGCACGGAGGTGCAATGTAACGCGAAGCACTGGCCTGAAGGATGGAGCAGCTTATATAGCTGAGCCTCAGAAGCCACGCCCACCAGCTTCAGTCTGTCTGCCACACCCTGCCACTCACTGAGTCAGCACGTGAAGACCCAGTTTAGGGAGCCACAACCGAGTAAAGTGCACGTTCTGGAATAAAGGCTTTCAGTACCTGGAAAGTTCTTGTAAAATAAAAGCACTCCTGCACTTAAATAAAATGTTCCTGCGCACTTAATTATATGAGCCTGGCGCCAAAGGGCCCCTGTGTCTATGAGTCCCAAAGAGACATGAGTGGGATAAGTGACCCATTGCCCCATCACTAGATGGTGTGGTTTGTGTGTCCTGGGGCCCATGGCCATGACAGCCAGGGAGTTAGACTTTGTGGATAAGTCTAGTGCTGAGCTGATAGCTGCCCATGTGGACTACCAGACTGATGGTGAAACTCTTGAAGGGGGGGATGCAACCAATGAAGACTCTGCCCCTGGGTATGTTGCTGCCTCTGTTCCAACACCCAGTAATCCCATGGAACTTGAGTTATTAAGGATGAAATTGGCCTTTGAATACTGCAAGTTGGAAATAGAAGCTGAGTTTAAGAAAGAGGAGCTGGTAAAGCAAGTGCAACTCAAGAATATTGATCTTGAACTCAAAGACAAGGACACTGAATGTCAAAGAATCCAGCTAGAGAAAGTTAGAGTGGAGACTTCAGCTAAAACGTTTGAGAGTGTCAGGTCCCCAGCCACCAAGTTTATGAAAGATTTGGTTGGTGTGTTTGTGGAGGGTTCAGATATCCTCCAATGGATGGAAGCGTTTGAAATGGCTTGTGCAATTCATGATAAGAGAGATTGGGCTAAGTGTTTGTTAAGCAGAGTGCCTCAAACTGGATATGACTGTATTCTGAAACTGAGTGTGGAAGAAAGGGGTCAGTATGAGTGCATGTTGTCAGCTTTGATTGCCAAGTTTGGCAAGACACCTACACCATACCTTAAAAGGTTCAGGGAGTTTAAGAAAAGAGAGAATGTGTCTTGGGTTGAAAGGGTGAGTGCTGTACGCATGAACATGATGGGGTGGATTGATAGATGCAAGGTGAAAACATTTGTTGAATTGTCCCACCTTATTTTCTTTAGCATTTTTGTGAAGCCTGTTTACCAGAGCTGCGTCAATATGTTGCTGACCAGAACATTTTAGATCCCTTTAAACTGGCAAAGCTAGCTGATAGGTGGGTCTCCCACTGGGTGTCCCCTAAGGACTGCAGTGGGAAGGACAAGGACAAAGAAAAGGGGACCTCTCAGAAAGCTGAGGAGTCCCAAAGGCAATCACAGGCGAGTAAACCAAAACCTTCCTCTCCTAAGACCCAAATATCTAGTGGGGATAAGTCATCTTTGGGTGGAGTAAGAGTAGTGGTCTACCTGCTGCAAAGCAGGCTCACAGTGGTTCCAGTACCGTACCCCGCATTCCTGGCACTTGTTGGGAAAGTGGGGCTCTGTGTTAGGCAGAATTATATGCATTACCCTTTGGGAACACCCCACACAATTAAGACTACAAGTGACAGTACAATTTCACCTTTGGTACAAGCCTGTACTACACAGTTAAAGTGGTAGCAGTAGCAGAGCAGCCAGACTTATCTCGAGCGTAAGTGAGCAGTATCAAACAGTTACACAAAGGACAGCAATTACCATGATTCAGGCAAACACTGACTCAAGGTTTTCAAGTAAAAGAATATACATTTATTTCACTCTTCAGCTGTGTAACATTACACTATTATAAGCAGTCCAAAAATCACTTTCTTAATACACCACACCACGTCTCTTAAATTCCAGAAAAGTTAAGCTCACAAAATGAAGTGGGAGGAAAATGGCACTCCAGCAATTTAAAAGGGAGGGAAAGACAAAAGTTAACAGAAATGGATCCACAACAACAGGTAAGTACTCAGGGCAAGCGAACAAGAGAGACTACAATGATAAAATCAGATAGAAAAGGCTTAGGGCCAAAGTCAGTGGTTCAAAATTATTTTGCTCAAGATAATACAGTTCAGGGTAGTTCGCAGTAATGTTCATGGCACGGTTTCCAGACGAGGTTTTGTTGGTAGGAAAAGTTAATTCAAAGAGAAGAGAAGGACAAGCCCTCGGATTGGAGAAAGATTTCAAACACTTTCACCGCAGCTGAACGAAACGCACAACCGGATTTGCACAGTACATTAAAACGGAGAGGGGGCTGTAGCTGAGGCAGACATTCCTGGAAGTTCCTGCAGGCTCACGATTCCTGAAGTGACTGTCAGACTGATCAGAAGAAGGAAGACTGGAGGGTCCTGCACTACCCAGGGAAGAAACCAGCAGCAGGGCCAAACAACGAATAAAAGGTGTGCTCCTTAAAACCCAAGCAGGGTCTGACCTTCCTGGCTATCCGGCCCACTGTAGCTCTGTACAGCGAATTCGATCAGAGGAGGGGTCCTGGCTTGCAATTTGGGTGAACTGGTTGGTCCCACCATCTCAAGGGAAGACGTTTCCTGGAGGATCTAATCTTTCGTCGGATTCTGTAGATTTGGACCTGCAGCAGGGCTTCACCGGGCAGATCAGTCGTTGTAGGTGTCCTCTACTTCCCGTTCCTCGTTGGTTCTTTCGTTCCAGTGGTGACTCTGCTCTTACGGTCCCTGAGACCTGCTTTTTATGCAGTTTTCCCCCATTCATACAGCCTGGCTGTCAATCACACAGCAGGGTGGCAAAGGGTCCCCTTAGCCAATCAGACAAGAGTGCGACTTGGGTTGCCAAGGGAACCCATGGCAGGGGTCCTAAAACCCCTCCCTCACATCCTGCCTACTCAGACTCTCAGGCGCCTAAAGGAGGGCTTCTCAGTGGAAGCCCGTGAAAAGGCGATGAACAAAGGGACCAAAATAAATGGCGAATAAACCCGACCGGAGCTAAAATAAAATCTATTTGGTCAAGCAGGTTTATGTTTGAGGCTAATATAATAACCTAAAACATTACCACGTTCATATATGATAAATGCAGTAGAAAAGTTAGGGTAGATACCATTGCCACCAGCCAAGTCTTAATGTAAAGGGAGCGAAACAATGCCCCAAGAGGCACAGACAAAAAGGGATAAGAATTAAGCCTTTCCAATACTCCATGGAAGATGGGGAGTGCTGGGTCTGTGGTTTAAAGTGACTAAGGTAAAGTTAATGGCAACTTACCCTTTTCTGGGGGACTGTACTCAGCCCCAGAAAATGGAGTCGGTGGGAAGTCTAAAAGACAACCATGTGTCACTGCACTGAAGGTGCTGTGTAATACACATGGAAAATGTGGTACCCTTGAGTAGGTGAGTCTCCAGTGTCCAAGATCACACAGAAAGTAGGAATACACATAGCAAAACACATGTAAGAGTGGGAAAACAGGCTCAAACTCTTACCAGGTGAAAAAAATTAATCTTAGACATCCAGCAAAGCTGCTGAGGGACTCAATAGGTAAGGGAAATCAACCATTTATGAGAATTCGCCCTAACACCTGCCCCTACAGACTAAGGGACAGGAAGATTTAATCCACTCCTGGATGAATCTCTACCTCTAGCCGGTTGAAAACATCCTAGAGAGACCATCAGCATTTTGGTGGTGGCATCCTGCTCTAAGCTCAATGGTGAAATCAAACCCTTCCAGGCAGATTGGCCATCTTAGAAGTTTTGGGTTTTCCCCTTTTATTTGCATTAACCATCTCAAGGGTTGGTGGTCAGTTTGAATCACAAAAGTAGATCCATACAAGTATGGTCTACACTTCTTCAAACTCCACACAATGGCAAAGCTTTCACACTCTATGGTTGCACACCTTGTCTCTGGTACCTTCAGCTTCCTACTGATGAAGCAAATGGGGTGTTCCCTACCTTTCTCATCCAGTTGACAAAGGACTGCAAATATACCTATATTGGAGGCATCTGTCTGCACAATGAAGGGTTGGTGGTAATCAGGAGCTCTTAGGACTGGAACTTGACAAAGGGCTTTCTTCAGGCTTTCAAAGACTTGAGTGCACTCCTCATTCCATCTAACCTTTTTAGAGATTTTTGGAGAGGAGACTACATTCAAGGGAGAAGCTATGGTCACATAGTTCTCTTTGAAATTCCTGTAGTACCCAGTGAGACCTAAACAAGCTCTCATTTGGGTTTGAGTAGTAGGGGTGGCCCAGTTTTGCACAGCTTGTACTTTGCTGTGCAATTGCATTATCTCATCTACTCCTACCTCATGACCAAGGTAGACCACTTCACTCTAACCAATTTGACATTTGCTTGCCATTATGGTCAGATGGGCCTGCTCAAGATCTTGCAAAACATATCCTAGGTGGTCAATATGTTCTTTCCATGTAGGGCTGAACACTGCAATGTCATCCAAGTATGCCATGCAGAAGTCCTCCATCCCATTCATGACTTGTTTAACCATTCTTTGAAATGTAGCAGGAGCATTCTTTAGTCCAAAAGGCATAACCTTAAACCCTTAAACTGGTAGAGGCCTGCTGGGGTAGAAAATGCAGTGTTCTCCTTGGCATGGTCTGTAAGTGCTATTTGCCAATAGCCTGGGGTTAGGTCAAATGTACTGAGGTCTTGGCTGAACCAAGTTTCTCCACCAGTTCATCTGTCCTTGGTGGCAAAGGATGGCCATCAGTCTTACTGACTGCCTTTAGAGCTCTATAGTCCACACAGAATCTCAACTCCTTGATCTTTCCTTTGGTACTAGAACAACTGGACTAGACCATGGACTTTTAGAGGGCTCTATAACCCCGAGATCAAACATCTTGTTGACCTCTCTTTGATGTGTGATCTCACATGTTCTGACATTCTGTAACCTCTGCTTTCTACAGGTAAACAGTCACCAGTGATGATATCCTGCTGGCCCCAAGGGGTCAAGCCTGGTGATAGTGAAAATAGGGAGGCAAACTGATTAAACAAAACTTTGCACTCCTCTTGTTGGTCAGACGTCAGCTGAGAAGAGAGATTAACTCCTTCTATATGTTCATCTAAAGGTTGGCCTCTAAGGAGGTCAGGTAGAGGTTCACTCTCCTCTTCCTCTTGAGCTGAAGCTAGAAGCAAAGCTCCTACTTCTAGTCTCGAGACATAAGCTTTTAAACGGTTGGTGTGAAAGACTCTGGGAGCCTCCTTAGGTCTGCCTAAGTCCACCAGATAGTTCACCTCTCCAAGTTTGCCACAACCTTGAAGAGTCCTATCCATTTGTCCTGCAAGGCCCTCTGCCTTGTTGGCACCATAACTAATACAAGCTGGTCTTGAGTAAACTCAACCATACTGGCCTTCTGGTCATGCCAATGTTTGACCAGAGCCTGACCTGCTTTTAAGTTATCACCTGCTTCTGCCACTATGTGTGACATTCTCCTCCAGAGACCTATCACATAGTCAGTCACTCTGACTGGCTTAGGGGAAGGAGCACTCTCCAACCCCTCCTTGATCAGGGCCAATGGACCTCTGACTGGATGGCCATAGAGAAGTTCAAAGGGACTGTAACCAACTCCCTCCTGAGGGACTTCTCTATATGCAAAGAGAAGGCATGGCAGTAGAAGGTCCCACTTTTTCTTAAGGGGTTCCTCTAAAGCACCTATCATGCTCTTTATAGTACAATTAAACCTCTCTACCAATCCATTTGTCTGCGGATGGTAGGCTGTAGAGAACTTGTAAGTGACACAACAGTTTTTCCACATGGCTTGCATGTAGTGGGACAACAAATTGGATCCCCTGTCGGATATCACTTCCTTAGGAAACCTTACTCTGGTAAAAATACCAAGTAGAGCCCTAGCCACAGCCTGAGCCGTAACAGTTCTCATAGGTATGGCTTCTGGGTATATTGTAACATGGTCTGCTACAACCAGGATAAACCTGTTCCCTGAAGATGTGGGGGGGGTCAAGAGTACCGACAATGTCAATGCCCACCCTCTCAAAAGGAACTCCCACCACTGGGAGAGGCACCAGGGGTGCAACATTCTTAACTCTGCTGTTGCCAGAGGTTTGGCAAGTGTGACAGATCCTACAGAATTTGGCAACTTCTGAACCGATCTTAGGCCAGTAGAAGTAGAGAGAGAGCCTTTCCTTGGTCTTCTTGAAACTCAAGTGACCAGCCAAAGGTATCTCGTGGGCCAACTGTAGGAACTGGCGTCTGTTGTTAAGGGGAACTACAAGTCTTTTGCAGTCCCCAGGGGTAGACTCAGTTGGTTCACTGTAGAAGAGACCATCTTCCCAGCTTAACCTGTGCTTCCCAACTTCTTGCCCATCAAGTTGATTAGCAGCCTGCTGTTGAAGGCTTTCAAGAGTAGGACACTCTCTCTGTCCTTTGCTCAAGTCTGCCCTGTTGGGTCCAGCTTCTGCCAGTACAGAATGCAGCTCAGGATGTTCAACAGGGTCACGATCTTCAACTAAGACAGTGTCTTCTTCCATATCTGACTCTTCAGATACTGGTTTAACCACACAAGGTTGCACCTCACACTCTGCCTCAGCAGGTGGAGGGATGACAGGTGTGAACTTGGACAATCTCTGTGATGTCCTGGTTGGTAGCACAGCGGTGCTGTCTGTATTCTTCCTGGAGGTCTTGGGTTTCCCCTTTGCCTCATTCTTTCTAGAAATAGCAGTGAGCAACTCCTGTGGAGTGGGAGTGATAGTTTCTTCAATCATCTCCTCTGGAGAGCCTCTCAAGGTTCTCTCCCTTGCAGACCTAGTGAGCTCCTGTCTCCTCTTACTGTGAGGCCTGGGGGTGCTGGACACATCTCCAAGAGTTTTCAGGCCATTACCCAACAGGACTCTCCTAGGTACTTTACTCTGCACACTAACAGGTATTTTGACAATCATATCATTAAACTGGATGAGAGCTGGTATCTGGGGAACCATTTGCACAGGGCCTGCAGCTAACTTGGGGAGGTGCTTGGGTACCTTAGCAACATCCTCCACCTTGAAAAACGATTCATCCACCATAGTTATGCTGGCTCCAGTGTCTCTGATGGCAGCGGTTTCCTGACCATTCACAAGAACACTATCTTTATAATACTCTTTTGTATTATCTGGGATGGAATTATAGACATCTAAATTCTGTTGTTCCCACAAGCCCAGGGACACTAAAGAAACACTAGCTGAGACTCTCATGGGTTCTTCAGCCAGTAGGTGAAAGTTTCCACTTGCCATAGGGACTTCTTCCTCTGGGGAGAAGGCTAAGGAGACAGTGTGGACCCCTGAAGGTTTACCCTTGCATCTGGGATTCCCTTTCACATGGTCAGTTGACCCACAAACATAGCCTAGAGAAGAGCCAGAGAAGCAATTGATTCCCTGTGAGACCTTGAATACCATGGTTATACTCAAACATTGCCAACCAATCCAAAATATCAAGCTTAACCTCATACATACCCACAATTTCTTTAGGCATACAGGGTCTCTTAGGACTGGAAGACCTAGAGGACTCTGGGAGATAAGCATTTTCAAGAGACAATCTTTTCATTTCTAATTCATGATTCAACTCCATTTCTCTGATCTTCAGTTCTTGATTTTTGTGTTCAGTTTGAGCATTTAAACGTTTGAATTCCAGTTCAAGCCTCAATTTCTCTAGAGCAATGAATTCAGGACTGAGTGTAGGACCTGTGGGGGTCCCAGTGGATAAGGGTTGAGGTTGTTGAGCAGGCAAGGAAGCAGAGAGACCTACATTAGGAGACACATCTACTTCTTCCAATTCATCAGTAATAGATACATTATCATCCTCAATACTTTCCACATTTGCTAAGGAGTCAGGCATTTCAGACCCACCCCCTAGACTTGGACTCTTTAACAATTTTTCAATCAATTCAGACTTTTTGCCTTTGGCAGAGTGTTTCCTTTCTTTACACATGTTTCTTAAATAATCAGCAGTGTAACCTAGGAGGGTCTCCTGACTGTGGCTTTCCATATCAGACATGATTAATATTGCTTTTCAGTAATGTTAGCCTTGTGGTTAGTTGATCCAAGGTAATAGCAGCAGTCTAAGTGTAATTACTATACTTTGATCCCACCGCTGCCACCAGTGTTAGGCAGAACTATATGCAGTACCCTTTGGGAACACCACACACAATTAAGACTACAAGTGGCAGTACAATTTCACCTTTGGTACAAGCCTGTACTACACAGTTAAAGAGGTAGCAGTAGCAGAGCAGCCAGACTTATCTCAAGAGTAAGTGAGCAGTATCAAACAGTTACACAAAGGACCGCAATTACTATGATTCAGGCAAACACTGACTCAAGGTTTTCAAGTAAAAGAATATACATTTATTTCACTCTTCAGCTGTATAACATTACACTATTATAAGCAGTCTAAAAATCACTTTCTTAATACACCACACCACGTCTCTTAAATTCCAGACAAGTTAAGCTCACAAAATGAAGTGGGAGGAAAATGGCACTCCAGCAATTTAAAAGGGAGGGAAAGACAAAAGTTAACAGAAATGGAACCACACCAACAGGTAAGTACTCAGGGCAAGCGAACAAGAGAGACTACAATGATAAAATCAGATAGAAAAGGCTTAGGGCCAAAGTCAATGGTTCAAAAGTCTTTTGCTCAAGATAATACAGTTCAGAGTAGTTTGCGGTAAAGTTCGTGGCACGGTTTCCAGACGAGGTTGGTTGGTAGAAAAGTTAGTTCAAAGAGAAGAGAAGGACAAGCCCTCGGATTGGAGAAAGATTTCAAACACTTTCGCCGGGACTGAACGAAACGCACAACCGTATTTGCACAGTACCTTAAAACAGAGAGGGGGCTGCAGCTGAGGCAGACGTTCCTGGCAGATCCTGCAGGCTCACCGTTCCTGAAGCGACTGTCAGACTGATCAGAAGTAGGAAGACTGGAGGGTCCTGCACTACCCAGGGAAGAAACCAGCAGCAGCCAAACAACAAATAAAAGGTGCGCTCTTAAAACCCAAGCAGGGTCCGACCTTCTTGGCTATCCGGCCCACTGTAGCTCTGTACAGTGAATTTGACCAGAGGAGGGGTCCTGGCTTGCAGTTTGGGTGAACTGGTTGGTCCAGCTCCATGCTGAATTTGACAGGTGCTCTGAGTATCCTCCATTTTGGGATACCCAGGCCC